>NC_057794.1:51618731-51646255 GCF_018294505.1 Triticum aestivum | reverse complement strand
ATCCGAGACTGCACAACGCCGCGACACCACCTGTGTCATGGGGCGCATTCGAAGGGTCACGCGGGGCCGAGACGACGCCACGGAGCCTGTGTCACCGGCGTAGTCGAAGGGCATCGCCTAGCAGACCAAACCATGGCACTGCGTCGTCGACGCAATCAAAAGGCACCGCACAGCCGAGAAAGTACAACGCCACAACACCACCTGTGTCGGGGGTACATTCGAAAGGCCAGGCGAGACCGAGACGACGTCACGGCACCTGTGTGCCACCGGCAAAGACGCAGGGCATCGCCAAGCAGAGACACACCAAAGAGCACCCGAGTACGAACACCGCCGAAGAAGAGAGACAAGGAACCACCGCCGACCCCAAAGGCCGCCGCACCACCGCCGTCATCAGACACACTCCACCGTCAACCACATGAGCCGTTGGTCACCACCCACAGGTCTCCAAGATGACGCCTCCAAGGAGGTAGCGACGTACATGATGCCGTCGTCGCCCGATCTAGCAATACCAGATCATGAGCGTTTGCCCGGAGACACTGAACTCGAGGGATTTTGGTGGACTGGACTCCTCGGCGACGCCCCAACAGGGGGAGCGACACCAAAAGGCGCCGCGCATCACCGGCACCAACCAGAGGTCTGTGCAAAGATTTCACCCGGAGCCAGACACTAAGCCTTGCCTCAAGGTCCAAAGACTGGGTCACCTCCGGCCGCCGCAACAGGCCCCGGGAGGGGAGAGGAGCACCCCCACGACACCAGGAGAAGTAGGCCACAAGTGCCGTCGCCGTAGAGCCCGGGACCCCCTCCACCTCTATCCCCGAACAAGCTGGCCCGGCCCAAAGCCGGCAGCAGGCACCACCGGCGCAGAACGCAGAGTGGCGAGAGGGAGGCCCTAGAAACGCCGATGCCTGCCCAGATCTGGAACGACCCGACGGCGGCAGCACCAACCAGATCCGCGGCAAATGCCCGCGTCCTGAACAAGCCCAGGCCGAGCCCGGCACCACCTCCCGCGCCCCACAGCAGCTAGCACCGGCACCCCCTCGCGCGCAGAAAAAGGGCACCTTTGTCATATGCCACTTCAATTAGGTCGCTTCTAGCAGGTGCTTCATCACCCCTGGTGCTTGTCGCACAAGTGTACCTTTGAAGTCTGTTGCGACTTGTTGTGTTGAAATATATTGTCCGTCTCTCTTCATCAATTAGGTTGATGGATGAACTGATTAGGTGCATAAACTTGCAAGCAAAATGATTCATGCGAGGCGACCGACTAGGAATTGTGCCGGTCACTCGCAATGCACATTGTGTCTCGCGGGGCCCGCAAACCGCCCCTCACTTGCTCTCTTATCTCTTCGCGAATGAGAGGCGGGTTGTGATGTAGGGCGGCACTTCTATAGAGGCCAGCTGGTGAGTGACGTGACATGTGATGCAGGGCGACCTTGATCTCCGTTTGGCTATGGAGGCGCCGTTTAGCCTATGTTCCGTAGTTGTTGGCTCACCGCCACCCTCGCCCTGTACGTGGAGTCGCCATCTAAGAGCAGAGAGGGGTCGAAGTAGAAAGAGAGAAATGATAGGGCTTGCTTCCTTGGGTGTGCGTGCAAACAAGGCCCTGCACCCGGTCTCCTCGCCAGCGCCGACACCATCTATGCATTCGTCGCTGACACGGCGACATCCACCACCACGAGCTCCGATCACTCATATCCGCGACACAAAAGGGCTTTTGGCTCCTCGCCAGCGTCACAATCTATGCCCAATAGAAGGGGGCCAGGGGATCAGGGAAGAAGCCAGGCCATTCCTTATTCACCAGTTGCCGCCACCCCTTCTCCACTAGTGCGGAGAAGTCTAGCTATGGCGTGCCGAAATTGCCTTGCTGACGTACGGCTCCAAGGCCACCAATATGGTACTAGTGATTTTTTTTACTGGTGGCGTTGGGGAACACATCAGCAGTATTTTGAGTACTGATGTCATGTCACGTGGCCAATGCTAGCAATAAGTCCTTGTTAGCTATTTAGCTATAGCGTACCTTGTCTGCCAACACCAGCAATTATATTTTTTGGTAATAAAAAATTATATGCAGCAATTTTAAACCAGGCCATTGCCAAATTATATTTTTTGGTAATAAAAAATTATATGCAGCAATTTTAAACCAGGCCATTGCCATTGCAGTCAGAGGCTGGCCAAAGAGATAATTCTGTGTTGCTCCCAGGTTCCCCCTCCCCCCGCGAGCCCCCGCGTCGCTCCCAGGGGCGACTCGGGAGGCGAAACCCTAGCCGCCGCCCAGGCTTCCCTCCTTCCCCTCCCTTCCCTCGCCGTCGCCGGAGGTTGCCGGCGGGCAAAGCCCTCACCGGTGGACGGCGGCGGCGGGGCCCTCGTTCGTGTGCTTGCGCGCTGCTGCTGGGCATGCTGGAGCAGTGGGAGCGTGCGGTGGCGCGGTGGGCGGCCGTCTGCTCGCGGGGAGGTCGAGATGGCGTGGACTGCGTGCGCGGTGGCGCTGCCTTGGTGGCCGCCGGCCGCTGATGCGTGCGGCGGAGTTGAGGGCGCCCAGATCTGGGCCGCACGAGCCCGCCCAGGCCGGCGACAATCACTCTGCCCCCACCCACCCCTCTCCCTCCTCCCACCCCTCCCGGCCGCCGCCGGCGGTTGCCGCTGGGTTAGTAAGCACGCGCGGCGACCTTGACGGTTGATGCTCCGCTGTGCCCCGGCGGATCCTGGTGGCGGAGGCTGCGGGCCAGCGCGGCGGCGGCGCGGTGCAGGTGGCTGCTACCGCCTGCTGGACGCGCTCCCGGCGGTGGTCGGCTTGTTGGAGCTGCGCTGGTCAGTGCTCACTCCTACGACGACAACGTTTCTAGGCTTCCCCCATGTGTGTTGGTCTTCTCCGACGGTTCTTCGCCATTCCCGGTCTACCATTGCATCTGAGGTCTTCGTCCTTGGGTCGGGGTGAAATCCCCGCGCGGCGACGGCCTGCGTTGTCAACGGCGACGCCCGAGGGTGCCGTCACCTCCTTGGAGGCGTTGGCATGACCCTGGCCAGACCTCCTCCTCGAGCACCGGGAGAAATCCTAGGTCCGGCCTCCCGAACCGGGCAGCGGCGGCGTCTCAATGTCGTTCCCCTCTTGATGGTGCTGCTTTGGCTGCAAGTGGAGTACTTGATGCGGCAGATAGTGGTTGGCGATGCATCGCTCTGGCGTAGACTGCTACACAAGGAGCATGTCGCAACGTTTGCCTGCGCCGGCGCTCCCCGATGAATGCTACACCAGTTCCAATCAGGCCCTGCTTTTCACCCACCGACTCTCTAGGCACATGGGTGCGAGGTACGTCGGCTTGGGCGGTCCTGAAGCTGCATCCGTCCCTGGAAGTGCCTAGCAATGGCAGTGATGCTGCCCTGTTGCTCCTGCCCTGTTGCTCCGAGTCTCGGTGCTTCGCCATTTTGGCTGGAGGCAAGGCTGGGCGAGGCCTAATGTCGTTGCATGTCTGTAGTTGAGGGCACCTCCTCACCTAGTTGTAGTCACTTGGTGAGGACGGTCGTGTGTGTGTGTGCGTGCGCGCGCGTGTGTGTCCCTCCTTTCTGGAGGTTGTACCCCTGATGTCTTCCTGTTCAATGCAATGAAACGCAACTCTTTTGCGTTTTTTTGAAGATTTTTTTTTAAACCAGGCCATATATGCAGCAACTAGCTTCAACTTCACAAAAGGTCAGTAATTCACAAACTCCACCAACAGTACTACTAGTTCAACTACACAAACTACCTCACGTCTCTGTATGAAGAATTAAATTCATGTGGTGTAGCTTGTTCTATGGCTCTGGCCCTCTCTTTTGAAGTGGGCTTTCTCCGTCTTCAGCTGAGTCCTCTCAGCCCTCAGGAGCTTGATGTTCTTCTTCAGCCGATCCGTCTTGTGGACTAATTGATTCTTTTGCTCATTTAGCTTGAGTACCTTGTCGTAGAGATCAGAATTTTAGTCAATAATCTGATCCTTCTCCATCTGCTGGGAGGCATTCAACTCCCTGAGGGCCTTGACTGCAGTCTCATGTGATGCGATCAACTCCCTGGTGGCCTGCCCGGTTCGCCGCTCTCTGGACGTGCCCGGGGGGCTGGGCCTGTTGGGCCGGTCCACGGTATTTGGGCCAGTTCCTTGCCCTAGGCCCTCCACACCCGCGCTTGCTATTTGGCTACCCTACGGATTCCCTCTTTGTCCTGCTCCCCACCCCGCCGCCCCCGACCCAGCCTGCCGTTTTGTCGCTCCCCACCGCGACCACTCCCCCTTCCCACTCTCCGGCCCCTCTGCCGCCTCCCCGCGACCTCCCCCCTGGCCATGTCCCGCGCTTGGGAAGAGGGGGACGCTGGGCACAAGCGGAGGTACGACGAGTACCGGGATCCGTCCCGTCCTTCCCTGGACGCGCTCCGTTGCGAAGCGGACCTGCGCCGCGAGCTCCGCGGCCGCGACCGCGACGACTCCCGCCAGCCTGCCCGGGATGAACGTTGTTGAAAGGATCGATATGGTTGACTAGAGGGGGGGGGTGAATAGGCAACTAACAATTTTTAGCTTTTTTTTAGCAATTTAAACTTTGCATCAAAGTAGGTTGTCTAGATATGCAACTAGATGAGCAACATATATGATGAAACACGAATAGGAACACAAGCAAGCAAGATATATGAAACAAATAAGCTACACAAGTAAAGGCATGAGATAACCAAGAGTGGAGACGGTGGAGACGAGGATGTGTTGCCGAAGTTCCTTCCCTTTGAGAGGAAGTACGTCTCCATTGGAGCGGTGTGGAGGCACAATGCTCCCCAAGAAGCCACTAGGGCCACCGTAATCTCCTCACGCCCTCACACAATGCGAGATGCCGTGATTCCACTATTGGTGCCCTTGGAGGCGGCAATCGAACCTTTACAAATGAGGTTGGGGCAATCTCCACAACTCAATTGGAGGCTCCCAACGACACCATGAAGCTTCACCACAATGGACTATGGCTTTGAGGTGACCTCAACCGTTTAGGATGCTCAAACATCCAAGAGTAACAAGATCCGCAAGGGATTAGTAGGGGGGAATCAAATATCTCTTGGTGGAAGTGTAGATCGGGGCCTTCTCAACCACTCCCGAGCAAATCAACAAGTTTGGTTGGCTAGGGAGTGAGATCGGGCGAAAATGGAGCTTGGAGCAATAATGGAGCTTTAATGATGGAAGAGGTAAGTCAATGGGGAAGAAGGAGACCCCTTATATAGTGTGTGGAAAAGATCCAACCGTTACCCACCAATCAGCCCGCGGCCAGCGGTACTACCGCGCCTGGCCAGCGGTACTACCGCAAGGCCGTGCGGTACTATTGCTTGCAACCAAGCGGTACTACCGCACGGCTGTGCGGTACTACCGTACCGACCCATGGTACTGCCGCGACCCCAGCACAGAAACAGACGCACAGAAGTTGGGGGCGGTACTTTCGCACGCGCGGTAGTACCACGCCCCCCATGCGGTACTACCGCAAGGCAAAAGTCCCAGCCAGGGGGAAGGGAAACTTCCGTGCCTACTTTCGCAAAAAACGGAAGTAGCAAAAACCCGACACAGTAGTACTGCCGAGGGGCGGTACTACTGCCTGACCGCATAGCGTGGTACTACCGCACGGCGAAAGCGGTACTATCGCGGCAGGTGCGGATGTAAAAAATTACATCCGCTCCTACTACCGCAAAGGGGCGGCACTAGCCTGGTGGGCAGCAGTAGTGCGGCTCCAGGGGAGCGGTACTACCGTGGGCACCAGCGGTACTACCGCGCCACCGCGCGGTACTACCGTGGATGCCTACGGTACTACCGTTGATCCAGGAGCAGTACTACCGCAACCACAACAGCAGCCAGTCACATGAGGCAGGAAAACGGAAGAAGCTCCAAGGAAGAAGAAGGGGATAAAAGGAGACGTGTATGTGATGATTCCACTCAAACCTTTCCAACGCGAACCCCCTCTTAATAGTACGGCTTTCCTACGACTCAAATCCACCAAAAAGAAACGTAGAAAAGACGCCGTCTTCGTCAGTCTTTGAGGGGCACCCAATCGTCTTGTGCCTAGCAAAGAAGTGTCTGGAATACTCATGGCACACGATTAGTCCGCAAATGCGTTGTCATCAATCACCAAAACACTTAGGGATAAATATGTCCTTACAATCTCCCCCTTTTTGGTGGATTGATGACAAAACGGGATTTGCACAAAGAAAATACTATTAAGTAAATGCAAAGCCCTCCTCTCTATAATATAGACGGGCTCCCCCTAAATGTGTGCCACCTAGATGAGCATGAATACTAGGAACAGAGCTCCCCCTATATTATAAAGACAAGGCATATGTATCACTAGACAAGATAGTACAAACAAGAGATAACTAAGATAGATAGAGTGCATATGTCTTACACCATATGGAGGATAGGTCCAAGTACGACAAAGCAAACAAAAGCAAACGAGGTCCAAACGACAAAGCAAACAAACACACCAAGCACGACACAACGCAAATCCCTACACTCTCTCCCTCTTTGGCATCGAGACGCCAAAAAGGCAGAGAGGACACCTACACACACGGGGTGGCTCAGGCAGAGAAATTGTCCCACTGCTCCTCGTGCTCCTCGTCAGACTCAGCGGCGGGGATAGTCTCCTCGAGGTCATCCTCTGAATTGGTCCACTTGTAGCCCTGCTTTGACATCCAGGCAGCCTCAGGTGTGATGACGTCATCAGACCCGCCAGACACATCCTCTCCAAAGAGCCTCATCACCTTCTTGTTACGGCGGCGACTCTCCTTGTCAGCTACGTGAGCCCTGTACTGTCCCTTCGCCTGCATGCAGAAGATAGTCTTCATCTTGTCCTTCAGCTTCTTGGCCCATGACGGCTCAGAGGAAGAAGTGGTGGACCTAGCAGCATGGTCCTCAGCAACAGTCTCAGCAGCAGTAGCCTCCCCCTCACCAGCAGCCCTTCTAGCAGAAGATGCCTCAACACGGGTAGTGGTGTTGGCCCAGTTGGGCTTGACGTGGAGGCTGATGGACTCATGGCGAATCCAGTCTGGAGCAAGGAACTCATCTCCTGGATACGTCTTCTCCCAAGTGGTGGAGAGCAGCAGAAACAGGTACGGTCCATAGATAGGTACCTTGCGAGTGAACACCGCAAACCGAAGCTCACACCACATGATGTGTGAGACATCAAGTGGCTGAGTCTGAGAAGGACATGCCTCTGCACACAAGAGCAACATGTTCACTAGATATGCATGTACCTTGTCCTTGTCGCCAATGCGTGGGAACAGAGTGTTGCGGAAGATGCAATGCATGATATCCAGAAAGGAGTTTAACACCCAAGATGACTTGCCATTGGGGAGTACCTTCTCAACAAGGAAGGGCTGAAGCTGGTTCTTGTTGGCAGACTCAGAGTTGGCATGGGGGCGAATGCCAACGGGGGTGTGAAGCCCGTCATCAGGAATGTGCAGCAGATCCATGAACTCTTTCCATGTAGCAGACAGCTAACGGGCATTGGTCATCCAGGTCATCCTTCGCTCCTCCCCGAGATGAAAGTACACTGAGGCAAAGAACTGACAGATGAGCTCAGGGTCATAGTCAAGGTGAAAGGAGATCACCGGCTCAATAGCAAACTGCTCCACCAAGTCCAGAGCCTCTCCAAAATAGTCAAGAAACTTGTCCTTCCGCAGGTGATGCATGTCTATCCACTTGACATCCACGAAGGTATTCTGCTTGTTCTTGATCACATCCAGATAGATGAGAGCCTGTTGCTTGGTCCAGAACAACTCAGTGCCTCTGAGGATAGCCCGAGGATTCACATAGGCATTGATCTTCTGGCGCTCGACATACTCAGTGGTTGACATCTCATCCATGCCCTTAGTCGGTTCTTTTTGCTTGCTGGCAGTGGTCTTGACATTGCGCTTAGGGGCATTGGAGCCCTCTGGGGCTTCATCTTGGGGGTTGCGCAGACGCTTGGAGCCAGTGTCACGATTGGGATTGGAACGGCGAGAGCCACCACCTGAGACATAGAACGCAAAAACACCCACAACAGCCAAGAGAGGTTAATGCAAAGACCACAACAATGCAAGTGAAACAAGCAGAAAGCACACATGATAAATGCCTAGAGAGAGATTTGATCCCTACGGTAGTACTGCCAAGTGATGCGGAGCTAAGATAGTAGTACGGCTCTTAGACGTGGTAGTACCGTGCAAGATCACGGTAGTACCGGGTGTAGGAGCGGTAGTACGACCTTAGTGCCACGGTCGGCGCGGTAGTACCGCGTCTGCAGAGCGGTAGTACTACACGGAACGGTAGTACCGCACCTGACGGGCGGTAGTACCGCAAGAGAGGTAGTACCGCACATTGGGCACGGTAGTACCGCACCGCGTCAGATCTGAATAGGTTCAAATCTGAAAAAGCCCGCGAAACCACGGCGGTACTACGGTTGGACAAAGCTACCACAAGACAACATATCAAGTATGTTTCCTATGCATCATGACTCTCCTACATCCTACTCTTGCATAGATTTGGCCTAAAATCTGAAGAACGACAAGTTTCTCCCCAAAAACCTAGAAGCAAGAAAACAACCAAGAAAAAGAGGGATTTGGGGAAAAACCTTGGTCCATGGCAAGAGGAAGTGGTGGGGAACGATCCCACCGGTCGGAATCCGAGGAGAGTGGCCGGAGACGGAGATCCGGCGAGGGCCTCCAGCGCCGTTCTTGAGAGGGAGAGACGTGGAGAGAGAGACAATGAATGGGTATGGGGAGTTGGAACTCCCCTGCCCGAGTCATAACCCCCATGCGCCCTTGACGGCGCGGTAGTACCATGCCCAGACATGGTAGTACCGCATGGCACGGTGCTTCCAAAGTACCGCACCAGAGTGGTAGTACCGTGCTGTGGCGCGATAGTACCGTGCCTCCCAAAGCGGTAGTACCGCGCTCAGATGCGGTAGTACCGTGGGCTCAAGAAGATGCACGTTTCGAGCGCACGAAAAACTGGATCTTTGCACAAACCACTCCAAGCCAACACGACACCACAAGACCACGCAACACACAAAACTAGAAAGACACCACCTCTCCAAAAGAGAGGGCGGTGGCCGTAGCCACCTATTTTTGAGTCAATTGGTATGGCACCGCGAAGAATTATCCTTGGGTCCATGACCAAAACTCATCTTTGAAGCACAAGTACCATCAAACATGGCTAATGTGAAAGACTTGATTGATTTATGCATAATGGGGGGAGGGAGAGTTCATTGAGAGAACATCACTCCCCCTATGTCCATGCCTACATCTAAATAGGACAACACGTTGAGTATGGTGGGGTGTGCAAGGGTTCAAGCAACATTGCTCGAATCGATGATATTTAGCTCATGCCTTAACTCGCGAAATCTTGCTTCATCCAAGGGCTTCGTGAAGATATCTGTAAGGTTATCATGAGTGTTAACGTAGTTGAGCTCAATCTCTCCTCGCCTAATGTGATCCTGGATGAAGTGATACCGAATCTCAATATGCTTCGTCTTGAAGTGTTGCACCGGGTTGAGAGAGATCTTGATGGCACTTTCATTGTCACATCAAAGAGGCACTTTGTCACAAGTGACACCGTAATCCTTTAAAGTTTGCCTCATCCATAAGATTTGTGCACAACAACTACCGACCGCCACATACTCCGCTTTGGTGGACAAGAGAGACACACAACTTTGCTTTTTGGAAGACCAACTTACCAAAGAGCAACCAAGGAATTGGCACCCTCTGGAAGTGGACTTCCTATTCACTTTGTCTCCCGCCCAATCGGAATCCGAGTACCCTACAAGCTTTAAGTTTGATCCTCTTGGGTACCATAAGCCAAAGTTTAGGGTATGAGCCAAATATCGAAAGATTCGTTTGACGGCCACATAGTGACTTTCCTTAGGTGTGGCTTGAAACCGTGCACAAATTCTCACACTCAACATGATGTCCGGTCTAGATGCACAAAGGTAAAGCAAGGATCCAATCATGGAACGATATACCTTTTGATCCACCACTTTAACATTGGGATCTAAGTCAAGTTGGCACTTGGTGGGCATTGGAGTGGAGGCCGGCTTGACGTCACTTAGCTTGAATCTCTTGAGCATGTCTTGAGTGTATTTGGATTGATTGATGAAGGTTCCTTCTCTTCTTTGCTTCACTTCGAACCCTAGAAAGAACTTCAACTCTCCCATGGAGGACATCTCGAACTTTGAGGTCATGAGAGCGGCAAATTCCTCATTGAAAGCTTTGTTAGGAGAACCAAAGATAATATCATCAACATATAATTGGCACAAAAACAACTCCCCTTTGACCTTCTTAGTAAAAAGAGTGGGGTCGATTAGCCCAACTTCAAAACCACGGTCTTGTAACAACTCGGTAAGGTGGTCATACCACGCACATGGGGCTTGTTTAAGGCCATAGAGTGCCTTATCGAGTTGATACACATGATCGGGAAAGTAGGGATCCTCGAACCCGGGGGGTTGCTTGACGTAAACCAATTCATTAATGGGACCATTAAGAAAAGCACTCTTCACATCCATTTGTTGTAACTTAAAGTTATGATGAGAAGCATATGCAATCAACATGCGAATGGATTCAAGACGAGCAATGGGAGCAAAGGTTTCATCGTAGTCGATACCCTTGACTTGGGAGTAGCCTTGTGCTACCAGACGAGCCTTGTTGCGAATGATAATCCCATGGGCATCTTGCTTGTTCTTAAATATCCACTTGGTTCCTATGACATTGTGATTTCCGGTCGGTCTTGGCACCAATCTCCACACTTTGTTGCACTCGAAGTTGTTGAGTTCTTCATGCATGGCATTGAGCCAATCCGGATCTTCTTGCGCCTCAAAGACCTTGTGGGGTTCCACACAAGAGACAAACGCGTGATGCTCACAATAATTTGCTAATTGTCTATGAGTGCTTACCCCCTTTCTTAAGCTTCCAAGCACATTCATCATGAGATGATCCTTGGTGGAGAGCTTGGAAGCAACCTTGGCGGCACGACGCTCTAATTCCTCCTCGGTGGTGAGTTGAGGAGCGGTTACTTGATCATCTTGAGCGCCGTCATGAACTTGTTCTTGATCTTGAACTTGCTCGGGGGAGAGAACTTGACCTTGGGCATCACTTGGTGTGTCCACACCGTCTTGAGTATGATCATGCCCTTGGTCTTGTTCATGAGGTTGAGGGCCTTCACTTTATTCTTCGGAAGCGTGTGGGCCTAGGGTTGGTGATGGCTCCACTTGAGTGGAGCATTGTCCTTCTCCTTCGGCCACAAGGGGTTCCTCAATGGGTAGGATAAAACCAACACCCATTCTTCTTATGGCTTGAGGAGGAATTTCATCACCTACATCACAAGTGCCACTTTGCTCCACTTGGGAGCCGTTATTTTCATCAAACTCCACGTTACACGTCTCCTCAATAAGTCCCGTAGATTTACTGAGGACACGGTAAGCATGAGAGTTTGTAGCATAACCAACAAATATGCCCTCATAAGCTCTAGCCTCAAATTTAGACAACCGAACACCTTTCTTGAGAATGAAACACTTACACCCGAATACCCGGAAGTATTTGAGGTTGGGCTTGTTACCGGTGAGTATCTCATATGGAGTCTTGTTTAAGCCCTTGTGGAGGTAGATCCGATTTGATGCATGACACGCGGTGTTGATGGCTTTGGCCCAAAAGTTGTACGGAGACTTGAACTCCGCCATCATGGTCCTTGCCGCATCCATCAATGTCCGGTTCTTCCTCTCCGCAACACCGTTTTGTTGAGGGGTGTAGGATGCGGAATATTGATGCTTGATTCCCTTGTCACTAAGAAACTCATCGAAGGTGTAGTTCTTGAACTCGGTGCCGTTGTCACTTCTTATTGTCAAGATCTTTGCATTGTGTTTACGTTGTTCTTCATTTGCAAAGTCAATGACGGTTTGTTGGGTCTCGCTCTTCCTCTTGAAGAAATACACCCACGTGTACCTTGAGTAGTCATCCACAATCACCAAGCAATACTTCCTACCTCCAAGACTATCGAAGGATGGAGGCCCAAAGAGATCCATGTGAAGGAGCTCCAAAGGCCTCTTTGAATAAATGATAGTCGTGGGAGGGTGAGCCTTCTCATGTAGCTTTCCTTCGATACATGCACTGCAAGCACGATCTTTAGCAAAACTAACATTCATTAGTCCACGGACATGGTCCCCCTTGAGGAGACTTTGCAAAGATCTCATATTGACATGGGCTAAACAGCGATGCCAAAGCCATCCCACATCAACTTTAGCCATTAGGCATGTCTCGGTCTTAGTGGGTCGCTCCGAAAAGTTAATCACATATAGACCATTCTCAACATGCCCAACAAAAGCTACTTTAAGAGTCTTGCTCCACAAGAGGGCCACGGTATCGATATCAAAGAAAGTGGCAAAGCCCATGATAGCAAGTTGACAAACGGAAAGTAAATTGTATGCAAGGGACTCAACAAGCATGACCTTCTCGATCGTGAGATCATGAGAGATGACCACCTTGCCAAGTCCCAATACCTTAGAAGATGAGGCGTCACCCCACTCGACATTGGTGGGCATAGATGGAACCTTGTGCACGTCCACCATCAAGTCCTTGCTTTCGGACATATGATTTGTAGCTCCGCTATCAAGCAACCATGATCCCCCACCGGAAGCAAACACCTACAAGAGATCAATGCTTGGTTTTAGGTACCCATTTTGTAATGGGTCCTTTGATGTTAGTAACAAGGGTTTTTGGAACCCAAATAGACCATTCAATGTATTCATGAAGTGAACCAACAAATTTGGCATAAACATGCCCATCACTAGCACGACATAACACATAAAAAGGGTTAAAATCGCCGGCTTTGTTGAGAGGGGTGGCATTTCCCTTCTTGACATTGTTCTTCTTCTTCTCCTTGGGGGCACTCTCTCCCTCCCTCACAAAGGTTTGCATGAGGGGAGGAGGTCGTTTGGTCTTGTCATTCTTCTTCTTGTTCTTGGAGTCAGGCATGTACCCAACCCCTTCCTTGGCCACACCTCCCTTTTGGTTGATCAAGAGATTGTTGAGGTTCTTCTTGCCTTGTATGCAAGTCGTAAGACCTCTCTCAAGTTGCTCCTTCAACTTTGCATTTTCCTCAACAAGATGTATATGCTCACAACACGGGTTAGTAGCATTTGCATTATCAATTAAAACCATATGAGGAAAAGTTGCTTTTTCCTTAGTTAGCTTCACTTGGAGTTGATCATGAGACTCCCTGAGACTAGCGTGAATACCCTTCAAGGCCTTGTGGGCCTTGTCAAGTATATCAAACTCCTCTTTGAGTCTAGCAAGATCAACCCCGAGTCTGGCCTTCTCGGAATTTAGCACATGAGAAACAATGAGGACATGATCATAATCTTTCTTTAACTTAGCATGATCAACGTTGTGTGACTCCTCAAGAGCCAAACGAAGACCACACTCTTCCTCAAGCGCATTGGAAAGATCCGAAATCTCATCGGCATAGTCACGACTATGCCCTTCCATCTTAGAGATGGTGTCTTCGTGAGCCTCGATCATGTCATTGGCTTCACCAAGTTGTTACAAGAGAGCAACAAAGTGCTTCTTGGATTTTCCCTTGAGTTTGCCCATAAAGGCCTCAAACTCGTTAGCCTCCACATTAGCTCCCTCAAGTTCATTAATGCTATTCGTCAGGGAAGGATGATTAATGATGGTAGTTTTGATGTTGGAGGTTACCTTGTTGGTGGCTTTAGCCATGAGGCACTTGGCGGCGATGCTCTCATTGGGTGAGTCGAAGAGAGACACCCGTGACGTTGTTGCAATTGCAGCAGAGGCCATGGCAACCGACTCACCATCTTCATCATCGCCATCATCCTCATTGTACTCTTCTTGCACAACCAAAGCCTTGGGAGGAGTCTTCTTGGTGAAGTTGTTCTTGTTGGGGAATGACTTGGCCTTGTCCTTTCGGATGAGCTTGCCACCATTGTCTTCCCTCTTCTCATACGGGCATTCCGCAACGAAATGACTCACGTTGCCGCAATTGTAGCAAGTCCTTACACGTTGCTTGCCCCTTGTGCCACTCGAGTTGCTTTTGCTAAAGTTTGGCCTCGAGTTTTTCTTGCTCCAAAATTGCCTTGAAGCAAGTGCCATGTGTTCATGATATGCATACTTCATATCTTCGGGGTTGCTCTCCTCTTCTTCCTCTTCTTCTTCTTCCACGGTGAGCTTGGCCTTCAATGCTAGGTTAGGCTTCTTTGCCCATTGAGAACGGAGCACCGCATTGTCGGCTGTCTTGTCCAAAATGTTCATGGCCACAAACTCATCCAACACTTCGCTTGAGGTCAAAGTGTGGAAGTCCGGTCTTTGACGAATGACGGAGGACATGGCCTTGTGATAGGGCATCATTGCCTTGAGGAATTTGCGCTTGATCCAATTGTCATCTGTGTCCTTGCTCCCGTGATCTCGTAGTGAGACCGCGAGTTTGGTTACTCTCCGATAAAGCTCACGAGGTTCTTCATCTTCTTCCATTGCAAACTCATCGGCCTCATCTTGTACCATTTCATAATTGGAGCGTTGAATGCTTGCGCTTCCCTGGTAGAGAGAGACAACACAACGCCATGCATCTTTGGCCAAGGCAAAGGGACGAAGATGAGGTAGGTCTTCGGGTGGAATTGCATCTTGAATGATGAAGAGAGCATTCTCATTGAATTGATTATCCACGGCTTCTCGAGGAGTGAAGTTGCTTGGATCATGCGGATAAAAACCTTCTTCAATGATTCTCCAAAGGTTAGTGTTCACATGATTTAAATGACGTTTAAAGCGGTAAACCCAAGAATCAAAGTCCTCATTTTTCACAATCTTAGGAGGAGGACCGACATGATTCAAGTGAGTGGAAGGAATCGGTCCACCATAAACAAGTGGTGGTTCCACATGGGCAAAGATGCCGGTGCCATTCTTACCACTAGAAGAAGGAGCCTTTTCACTACTAGCTTCCCCCTTGTCGGGGATAGCATCCGTCACCTTGTTGGTGGGATCACCCACTTTCAACGGTGCGGTGGATAGTTTAAGCCCCTCAAGAAATTTAGTAAACATGCTCTCAACTTCGGTCGTCATGGAGGTTTTCAATGTCTCCAAGGCCACATTGAACTCCTCATGAGAGAACGAGGTTCCCCCATCGTCTGTAGACGAGATAGGATTCACACCGGAGTGTTCCTACGCACCGTCTACGGTATCAACCATACTCTTTGGATGGTAAAGTCCTTAATAAAGAGACGAGGCTCTGATACCAATTGAAAGGATCGATATGGTTGACTAGAGGGGCGGGGGGTGAATAGGCAACTAACAATTTTTAGCTTTTCTTTAGCAATTTAAACTTTGCATCAAAGTAGGTTGTCTAGATATGCAACTAGATGAGCAACCTATATGATGCAACACGAATAGGAACATAAGCAAGCAAGATATATGAAACAAATAAGCTACACAAGTAAAGGCATGAGATAAACAAGAGTGGAGATGGTGGAGACGAGGATGTGTTGCCGAAGTTCCTTCCCTTTGAGAGGAAGTACGTGTCCGTTGGAGCGGTGTGGAGGCACAATGCTCTCCAAGAAACCACTAGGCCCACCGTAATCTCCTCACGCCCACACCATGCGAGATGTCGTGATTCCACTATTGGTGCCCTTGGAGGCGGCGACCGAACCTTTACAAATGAGGTTGGGGCAATCTCCACAACTTAATTGGAGGCTCCCAACGACACCACGAAGCTTCACCACAATGGACTATGGCTTCGCGGTGACCTCAACCGTCTAGGATGCTCAAACACCCAATAGTAACAAGATCCGCAAGGGATTAGTAGGGGGGAATCAAATATCTCTTGGTGGAAGTGTAGATCGGGGCCTTCTCAACCACTCCCGAGCAAATCAACAAGTTTGGTTGGCTAGGGAGTGAGATCGGGTGAAAATGGAGCTTGGAGCAATAATGGAGCTTTAATGGTGGAAGAGGTAAGTCAACGGGGAAGAAGGAGACCCCTTATATAGTGTGTGGAAAAGATCCAACCGTTACCCACCAACCAGCCCGCGGCCAGCGGTACTACCGCGCTTGGCCAGCGGTACTACCGCAAGGCCGCGCGGTACTACTGCTTGCAACCAAGCGGTACTATCGCACGGCTGTGCGGTACTACCGTACCGACCCACGGTACTGCTGCGACCCCAGCACAGAAACAGACGCACAGAAGCTGGGGGCGGTACTTCCGCACGCGCGGTACTACCGCGCCCCCCATGCGGTACTACCGCAAGGCAAAAGTCCCAGCCAGGGGGAAGGGAAACTTCCGTGCCTACTTCCGCAAAAGAACGGAAATAGCAAAAACCCGACACAGTAGTAGTGCCGAGGGGCGGTACTACTGCCTGACCGCATAGCGTGGTACTACCGCACGGCGAAAGCGGTACTACCGTGGCAGGTGCGGATGTAGAAGATTACATCCGCTCCTACTACCGCAAAGGGGCGGCACTAGCCTGGTGGGTAGCAGTAGTGCGGCTCCAAGGGAGCGGTACTACCGTGGGCACCAGCGGTACTACTGCGCCACCGCGCGGTACTACCGTGGATGCCTACGGTACTACCGTTGATCCAGGAGCAGTACTACCGCAACCACAATAGCAGCCAGTCACATGAGGCAGGAAAACGGAGGAAGCTCCAAGGAAGAAGGAGGGGATAAAAGGAGACGTGTACATGATGATTCCACCCAAACCTTTTTAACACGGACCCCCTCTTAATAGTACCACTTTCCTACGACTCAAATCCACCAAAAAGAAACGTAGAAAAGACACCGTCTTCGTCAGTCTTCGAGGGGCACCCAATCGTCCTGTGCCTAGCAAAGAAGTGTCTGGAATACTCATGGCACACGATTAGTCCGCAAATGCATTGTCATCAATCACCAAAACACTTAGGGATAAATATGTCCTTATAGTTGTGATGCTCGCCGGTCTCCTGACCGCTCCTCTCGGCGTGGCCGCTCGCGCTCCCCACCTCCCACCTCAGGTGGCTGGCACCCCCACCACCGCCCCCTTCTTCGCCGCAGCGCCACGCGCGCTTCTCGACTCCTCCCTGACAGCCGCGTCCTCCCGCCCCGCGCCATCTTGCTCCGACTTCGGCCGCCCCCGCCAGGCCGTACGTCCCGCTGCATGCCTCGTCCGCGGCCGCGCTCCCTGCCTCGGGTGCCGCGGGTGGTGGGTAGCCCCGTGGGCGCCAAGGCCCCGACAAGAAAAAGAAGCGGCGGGGCAAGGGCCGACCCGCTCTGAACCAGGCCGGCCACCAACCCACCGTGCCTGGCTCTTCTCTGCACCCGAGTCTGGTGTCCGGTCTCCCCGGTCCACCTTGCTTCAACTGTGGCATCACGGGCCATCTGCAAGTCAACTGTGTCAACCCCGCTCGCTGCTACATCTGCAAGGACCCTGGTCACCCCACTGCCCTCTGCCCGGATAGGCCTCTCTCCGACAAGCTCCGGATGTATGGTCATGGGATCGAGGGTCTGGGGTTCTTCCACATTGAGGTCCCCGACATCTCACCCCCCACAGCATCCCTCAGGGAGGTGGTTTCAGTGATTGACGGTGTAGCTTCTCCCGAGATGATCGAGGCAGAGCTTAACCACCTATGCCGTCGCCAGTGGGACTAGGCGGTCACTCCCATCTCCAGCTCCGAGTTCTCTGTGGTCTTCCCCGATGCCGTCAGCCACGGCTACGCCAGCCGCAGCGACCAGATCACCCTTGCCCTCAACAAGCTCGTCGTTGACATCTCCGAGCCGATCCTTGACCCGAAGGTGGTCGCCGTCCTTGACACTGCTTGGATCCTTATTGCTGGACTCCCAGACATCGCATGCTTTGAGCGTGTTATCTGTCAGATGTCTCGGATTCTGGGAAAGGTGATCGTCGTCGATGAGCTTTCCCTCCACAAGGAAGAGAAGGTGAGGGTTAAGGTCAAATGCCTCAACTCCGACAAACTCTGAGCCACGGTCCGGGTCTTCTTCAATGACCAAGGCTTCGACATCCGCATTGCTCCCGCGCCGCCCAACCATGTGGGGCGCCCCCGCTTCTCCGATGACGACCCCTCCGGTGGCCACCCGGGCCCTCAAGATGATTACCACGGTCGGCACCACCCCTACTCGCCCCGCTCTGACGATGAGGATGGCTTGGCGGATAGCCCTTCCCGCTTCCCCTCACCGGTCCCCCCGCCCTCTACCTCGACCCAGGGCGGGCAGTCGGCTGGCCGGGCACTGGCTCCTCTGGTGGAGGGGCTCCTTTCGCTCATGTCCTCGCCTGCCGGCGGAGAGGCCGAGCCCGAGGCTAGTGACACCTCTAGCGTGGGGCTCGACGTCATCCCGGCCTCCACGCCTCGCTCGCCTGTGGTTCTGGACGCTCCCCCGCCGCTCCCTCCGACGGCCAGCTCGCCCGTCATGGAGTCCCCACCTGGCCTGCTGGCCTCCTCCACTCCGGCGACTCTCTGTGCCTCCGGACCCGTCCCTTCCCCGGCGTCTGCCATCGCCCCAGTCCGGTCTTCCCCTCCTGCGACCCCTGCTGTGCCCCCCGCCGACACACCGACTTCGCCACCTCTGGTCCCGATGGTCTCCCCTTCGCCTCTCCTACTTTCGTCGGAGCTTTCCATGCAGGACGGGGTGCTGGCCATCGCCTCGCCACCATCTTCATCCCGCCTGCAAGCCGCCCCCTCCCTGCTATTGGCTACTGCTGGCTGTGCGGGTGCGTCCGCCGTGTCTACTCCTCTGGCGGCCCTGCCCAACACGCCGTGGACCACAGCTTACGCCAAGCGCAGCCGCTCGACGTTGACGCCGGTGACGTCTTCGCGGCGCAGCGCCCGGGTCGATGCTGCTCAGTCGGTTGGCAGCCCCGCTCTTCCCATCTCGGAGCCGGCTGAGCTCTGGGCCGCGGCACGCAACCTCGAGCCAGGTACCTCAGTCATCCTCCCAAATTCTTCTACATGCTCGTTTTGTGCTTTGGAGTCGGTCCCGCTTGGACACCTATCTAAAGTTGCGACCGACTCCAATATAGTGTTCAGGGGGGAAGTTGATCCCCCCTTAGTCCAGATCGAGGCTATTCGCGCTCGGGAAGTCCTGAATGGCCAGCTGGCGGAGGCCCGTGCTCGCTTGGCCTCCTTTTCCTCGTAGGCTAGCGGCCCCCTTCCGTCCGCCCCGCCATCCCGCCCGGCTGCACCCCCTTGGAGATCCGCGGCCGCACCTGGTCTCGCACCGCTGCCCTTTGCGCATAAAGCGCCTCCTGTGTCCTAGGGTCAAGCAGCCCCTCAATGGTGGTTTAATGCGGACTCTCTTTTGGAACATCTGCGGTTTTGGTTAGGATGGCCGGCGCCGCCAACTCATCGAATACATGCATGAGGAGCGAATTGACATTGTAGCAATCCAAGAGACCATGCGAACTGACTTCACCCTGGCCGAGCTCGAGCATCTGAGCACCCACCTGTTTGCCTGGCATTGGCTCCCTTTTAGTGGGATCGCCGACACTCGGGTGGCATCCTACTAGGTGTCAAGGATGCCACTTTTGAGGTTGGTAGCATGGATATGGGCGAGTTCTTCGTGAGCATGGAAATTTTCGAGCACGCCCTGAACTTCAAATGGGAGATCATTATAGTTTGTGGTCCCGCCAATCACCGATGCTTGGCTCTCTTCCTCGATGAGCTCAGGAGGTAGGTGTCAGCGGCCCTCCTCCCGGTCGTCATCGGTGGTGACTTCAAGCTCCTCCGGTTTGCGGAGGATAAGAATAATGATCTAGTGAACTTCCTGCGCATGCAGATGTTTAACGACTGCATCGCTGGCCTCGGTCTGCGGGAATTAGATAGGATTGGTGCCAGGTTCACCTGGACCAACCGCCAGGCTGACCTGACTCACTCTGTGTTGGATATGGTCTTGGTCTCTCCTGAGTCGGAGCTGAGGTGCCCTCTTGCCTCTCTCCGCGCCATCATGTGTATTGGCTCGGACCATGTTCCTCTGCTTCTTTCGTCTCAGGACGAACGCCCCCACTACCCCTAGACTTTGCTTCGAGACCTTCTGGCTTAACCATAATGGATTTCCTGAGGCCATGCGCACCGCTGGCTCGAGGCCCGCCTCGCATCCCACAGGTCCATCTCTGTCATGGACGACTGTCACTTCTGTGCCAAGCGCTCTCGCCAGTTCATGAAAGGGTGGGGCGTGAATCTTGGGCGGGACTTCCGTCTCCAGAAGAAGGCCCTCCTTGACTCCATTCAGGCCCTGGACCTTCGGGCTGACATGGTGGGCCTCTCTCCTGACGAGTGGATGCTGCATTATGATCTCGAGGACCAGCTTATTGTCATCTACACTGACGAGGAGGCTTATTGGCACCTTCGGGGTACCCAAAAGTGGGTCCTCAAGGGGGGCGCGAACACCGCTTACTTCCAGGCGATCGCCAATGGTCGTAGGCAACGTAATACCATTCCACTTCTGTGGGATGGTAAGACCCTCTTGCAGCGGCCTGCTGACATCCGCGCCCATGTTAACGGTTTCTATCGCGACCTGTTTTTAGCCCCCCTAGGGGGGGCTTAGCTCTTGCGCCCCACTTATGGGAGGGCTCGCAGTGCATCTCGGCCGCAGACAATGCGATCCTCACGGCCCTGTTCTCTGAGGAGGAAGTGTGGCTTGCGATTAAAGGGATGAACCCCTCGTCCGCCCCGGGACCTGATGGCCTCCCGGTTAAGTTTTTCCAGACATTCTGGCCCGTCATCAAGCATGAGGTCATGGCTCTCTTCGAGAAGTTCTATGTTGGCTCCATCGATCTCAAGCGCCTAAACTACGGGATTATGACTTTGATTCCAAAGGTCCTCGGCGCCTCCGACATCCGCCAGTTCCGCCCTATCACGGTGATCAATGTGATCTTCCGCATTCTTGCCAAGGGGTACGCCAATAGGGTGGCCCCTTTAGCTGACCGATTCACCCATCCGAACCAATCCGCCTTTATTTAGGGCTGATATATCTTGGATGGGGTACTAGTCTTCCACGAAGTCCTGCACGAGGTCCGTTCCAAAAACCTCAAAGTAGTGTTCCTGAAGATTGACTTTCACAAGGCATATGTCACGGTTAGCTAGCCCTTCCTTCGGGAGGTGTTGCTGAGGAAAGGGTTTGATGATCGCTGGGTGTCCCGGGTCATGCAGAAGGTTTCATCGGGTCGCACCACGGTGAACACTAATGGGGAAATCGGGCCCTACTTCCCCACCTTTTGTGGGGTTAGACAGGGAGACCCCTTTTCCCCATTCCCGTTCAACATGGTGGTTGACGCCTTGGCCTAGATCCTGGATAAGGCCAAGGCCGCCGGACACATTCTAGGCATTACCCCACACTTGGTGGAGGGAGGCGGCGTATCCCTCCTCCAATACGCCGATGACACCATCATCATGGTGCAAGGCTCGGCGCCAGAGGTCTCGAACCTGAAATTCCTTCTCCTATGTTTCCAACACCTCTCAGGCCTCAAAATAAACTTCGATAAGCACGAGGTGATGGTCCTAGGATATTCGCCCTCTGAGTGCCAGAGTATCGCTAACCGGCTTAACTGTCGGTTGGGGACATTCCCTACCACCTACCTAGGGGTCCGCATTAGTGACACCCGTCTGTCCGTGGCAGATCTGCGACCCTCGGTGCTCAAGCTCCACCATCGCATCGAGCCGTGGCAGGGGCGATGGCTCTCTAAGGCAGCTCATACGATCCTCATCAACTCGTCCCTCTCCAGTCTCCTCCTGTTCATCATGAGCTTCTACAGCCTCCCTGAGATGCTTCACCATGAGATCGGATCGATCCAGGCCCGGTTCTATTGGGCTGGCGAGGGTGACAAGCAGAATTATCATATGGTTCGCTGGACCTAAATCTACAAGCCCTGCGACCAAGGTGGCCTTGGCATCATGTCCTCCAAGCGCATGAACTTGGCCCTTCTCACTCGTTGGCTCTGGCGCATTGCTAATGGCGATGGTGGCATGTGGTTGCAGATCATGCGCCATAAACCTGCGCGGCCATCCCCTCGCCTTTTGTGTTAGGTCTGGTGGATTCCAGTTCTGGCAGTCTGTCATTTAGCTCCTACCGGTCCTCCGCATTGGGACATCTATCTCGATCGGATCAGGGACATCCACGTTGTTTTGGCTTGATCGCTGGGCTGGGGACCTCCCCTTCGCGGCGAGGTTTCCTAACCTCTTCTCCATCGTCGTTGAGTCTAGGATTTCCGTCGAGGTGGCCCTTATTGACTTAGGGCGGCTCGCATTCCGCCGGCCCTTTGGGCCCCCGAAGGTTGCTGCTTGGCACGACCTCCTTGATGTCGTGGCTCTTCATGAGCCTGACCTTGCTCAGCCCCTCGATCGCCTGTCCTGGCGCCTCGAGCCTTCCGACCGCTTTTCTACAAAGTCCTTATACCGCGACATTGCTCCCTTCCCTTGCCCGCCTGTTTTCGAGTATATTTGGACCATCCGCCTGCCACTAAAGATCAGAATCTTCGTGTGGCAATGCATCTGTGGCCGGCTTCCTTCTGGCGTGGAGGTGATTAAGCGCCATGGTCCGGGTGATGGTATCTGCCCCCTATGTGGGATAGAAGAGACCTCGAATCACATCTTCTCGTGTGTGTCCGCTCAGTTCCTCTGGGGCTTCCTCTGTGAGGCGATCGGTGGCGTTTGGTGTAACACCAACTTTCCCGATCTCCTTGCCGAGATTCAGGCCTCCCCCATGAGGGGCCGCCACATTAGGTGGTTGCTCATTGGGGTGCTTACGTGGACGCTCTGGACTTTGCATAATAAGCTTGTCATTCAGCGGGTTCCTCTATGACGCGCTACTGATGCTGTGTTCAAATTATGTGGTTACTTGCAGCTCTGGCGGCCGCTTAGCCGTCACCAGGACCGGGACGCCATCACCACCATCATCTCCGACCTTCGCACGATGGCTCTTCGTTTGGCGCCGCCGCTCCCTCCTCCACCGCCCGAGCCGGATTAGCTCCTTCCTGGATGCCGCAGTTGTCCCGCCTTCGCTTTTTTTTGTTTCTCTTGTTAAGGCTTGTTGAGCTGTGCCCTCAGCTACACCTATTTGTACTCTTTGTTCGTGTGACTGTGTGGGTGACCTCTTGTGTACCGTTTGGCTCTGGTGGTTTGCTTTATTTATAAAGCAGGGCAAAAGCCTTTTTCGGTATAGTTAATAGTTATATGCATTTGTTTGGAATCTTACCTGGTTCGTGCTTGCTTCAGCAAGGCATACGCCGCAAAGCTGGGTAATGGCTGTTGTAGCTAGTCATGACCGATCGCCGACAACTACAAAATAATAACAAGTGTTATTAATGAACAAAAGGCTTGCCAAAGTGAGATGCAAATAGGATCATTATGAGCTGTGTTATTAATGGCTAATGTGGGCTAACTAGTGTTATTAATGAACAAAGTACCTTGACATATGAATATGAGAATTGAACAATATGACAACAATACAAAAAGCTAGTGTGGGCTAACAAGTGTTACTAATGAACAAAATAATAACAAGCGTTATAAATGGCATTTGACAATGGAACTATATATGACAACAATACCATGACATATGACTAGGACAACAATATATGACATATGACAACAATAAGATAACAAAATTTGAATAGTATGTAACAATAAGTATAAGATGGGCATAAATAATAAATGCAAAAATGCAACTCCAACTCATAACCTAAACCGTTGAACAAGGTTAAGCAACCACAAGGATAAGTATAAGTTTTGACACTCTTTTGGCAGCGTCAAAGCACTGCTTTAATAGAAATTTTGGCCATGTTTTGGTAGTGTCAAAGCTTTGGCAAACAACCAATTTTGATGAACTTAACTAGTTCAACGTTTTGGCACTCTTTTGGCAGTGTCAAAGCACTACTTTAACAGAAGTTTTGGCACTGATGTGGTAACATTTTGGGCAATGTACATAAATTGTAGTTGAAATTTGGCAAACATGGGAAATATACACATTTGGCAAGCATGGGTAGTGTACAAATTTGGCAAAGATGGGCAGTGTCGAAGCTTTGTTACAGTAGTTGGCACACATGGGCAATGTACACAAGCTAATTATGAGCTGCCAAAAATGACAATGACATGTAACTAATTATGAGCTGCCAAAAAATTATGATCTGCCAATTTTAAAAATTCTAAAATTTTAAAAAATACTACAGTATAATATATAAATGATCACCACCTACCAAAAAATTTAAAAAGGTAAAAAAACTGAAGTCTTAAAATATAATATAATAATGTTTACATTGACAAACTAATATTACTAAACACATTTTAATCAATTAAGAATAAATAATTATAAATAAAAGTAATTCCAAAAGTTAGACCCTACGTCATATAGTGCTGACGAAGCAACCAATGACACGACACAACTAAACATAACAGTGTCGTTGTTCCATGTTATACTACATGACCACTATATTATGCCTTGTACAAATTGTGGGTCCCACATGCATGTGGCGACTGAGGGAGTCCTGGACTAAGGGGTCCTCGGGCGTTCGGTCGATTATCCATGGGCCGGACTGATGAGCTGTGAAGACATGAAGGCCGAAGACTGCATCGTGTCCGGATTGGACTCTACTTGGCGTGGACGACAAGCTTGGCGACCGAAGATTCCTTCTTATGTAACCGACTCCATGTAAACCCTAGATCCCCTCGGTGTCTATATAAACCGAAGGGGATAGTCCTAAAAGGACACCACATGTACTCATTACCATACCCACATAGGCTAGACTTCTAGGGATTAGCCATTATGATCTCGTGGTAGATCCACTCTTGTAATACTCATATTCATCAATATCAATCAAGAAGGACGTGGGGTATTACCTCCATAGAGAGGGCCCAAACCTGGGTAAACATCGTGTCCCCCGTCTACTGTTACCATCGATCCTAGACGCACAGTTCGGGACCCCTACCCGAGAACCACCGGTTTTGACACCGACATTAGTGCTTTCATTGAGAGTTCCGCTATGCCGTCGACAAAAGGTTCGATGGCCCCTTCAATCGTCAATAATGACATTGTCCAAAGAGGAACCTTCCTCCCCAAACAGATCTTTGTATTCGGCGGCTTTGCACTGCGGGCCAACTCGCTTGGCCATCTGGAGCAGATCGACAGCTACGCCCCTGGCCATCAGGTCAGATTCGGAAGCTTGAACTACATCATGGATATCCATAAAGACTTGATCTTCGAGGGATTTAAACCCGCGGAGATCGCTTCCCCTCATCCCGATGAACGTGACTTAAATCTGTCATCGGATCACACCCAGGAGATGGTCCCTGCGGCTGCAACGACCTTAGAGCCGAAGCAGATCGAGCAATCCGAGGCCGCAGAGTCCGCGGCGTTGGAGCCGCACATGGACTCAACAGCCTGCAATATTCACTTTAACGGAACTCCGGACTCGTCCCGATTACAATTTCTGGATTGTGTACGCCCGCGGACACCGATCTAGATCGACTATCGATCTTCGAGTTCAGCGCTGCCGACGATTTCCAGCACTTGCCTTTGGGTGACGTGCTAAAATCTTTAAAGAATTTTTCCTTGGAGAAGGACTCACAGCCGAACTATGTCTGGTTCGAGCTAGAGACGGATAATGAGGAATCTTGCTTCCCACCCGCCACCCACTTCATAGCCACCGTCGATGACTTAACCGATGTGCTTGACTATGGCTCCGAAGACATCAACGGTATGGACGACGATGCCGACAAGGAGCAAGGCCAAGACCCGCCATTCACTAGACGTTGGACGGCTACCTCTTCGTACGATGTGTACATGGTTGATACACCTAAAGGATCTGGCGACGACAAAGAAGAGCCAGATGCGAATAAAACCTCCGAGACACAGTCCAAGCACTGGCGGCCCAAGCGCTGCCCCAAGCCCCGCCGCTCAAAGGACGGCAACACCGGCATCGGAGAAAATAGTACTTCGGGCGATGCTGAAAACAATGAAGACCCTTTCGGGGCTACATCCAAACAAGAACACGACAGCAGGCAAGACAACCCTGATGAACAGGCCATAGAAGATGACTCGGAGGATGATAGTTACCGTCCACCCTCCGAGGAGGAGACAAGCCTTGGCAACGAAGACTTCATCGTGCCTGAGGATCCTCTCGAGCAGGAGTGCTTTAAGCTTCAGCTCATAGCCACTGCAAGGAGCCTGTAAAACAAACAACAACAACTTCAAGCTGAACAAGACCTGCTCGTCGACAGATGGACTGATGTCCTGACAGCCGAGGAATACGGCCTCAACCGCCCAGCCAAGAGCTACCTGAAACGCAGACTGCTACCTCAATTCGATGAGGAGGCGCCGGTGCACATATCTCCCTCGCCTAATGCGGATCGACCACCACGTGGTCGGGACAGGGCGGCAGAACGGCCACCCCACGGTCGGGATAAAGTGACAACTCAGGCCGAACAGCAGACTGCTCCACCACCCTGTCAAAATAGGGACGGAAAAGTCTGGAGTCATATGTACGACCTTCGACAGACCCTGGATAGTAGAGCAGGACACAAGATCGATCTACGGATCATGAGGACGTGCCTTGAGGCACAACGACGGCTACCTATTCGGACATGACAAACCTAACCACGCTCGGGCCGAATGCCGCAGACGGACTCCTTTAGAGCTCCGCCACGATGCGGCCCGATATAGAGGCGCCGCACACCCGCTCTGCTTCACAGATGAAGTACTGGATCATGAATTCCTCGAGGGGTTCAAGCCCGTCAATATCGAATCATACGACGGCACAACCGATCCTGCAATATGGATCGAGGATTTCATTCTCCACATCCACATGGCCCTCCACGCCATCAAATACCTCCCATTAAAGCTCAAAGGACCAGCTTAGTACTGGTTAAATAGCCTGCCTGAGAACTCCATTGGCAGCTGGGAGGACTTGGAAGAGGCTTTCCTCGACAATTTCCAAGGAACTTATGTCCGGCCACCAGATGTCGATGACCTAAGCCACATAGTTCAACAACTCGGAGAATCAGCCAGAAAATTATGGACTAGGTTCCTAACCAAAAAGAACTAGATCATTGACTGTCCGGACGCCGAGGCCCTAGCAGCCTTCAAGCATAGCATCCGTGACGAATGGCTAGCACGCCACCTCGGACAAGAAAAGCCGAAGTCGATGGCAGCCCTTATGGCACTCATGACCCGCTTTTGCACAGGTGAGGACAACTGGCTGGCTCGTAGCAAAAACACAGCCAGCGAGGCAGGCCCCACCGAGGCCAAGATCAGGACTGGCAAGCTCCAGCGCAATAGAAACAAACGCCGAAGCAACGGCGACAACACCGAGGACACCACAGCCAACGCCGGATTCAGTGGCTCCAAGTCTGGCAAACGGAAGAAACCCTACAAAAGAAACAACGATGGACCTTCCATCTTGGACGCATACTCGACCGTCTGTGCCAAATTCATGGCACCCCGGATAAGCAAGCCAATCATACCAACATGGATTGTTGGGTCTTCAAGCAGGCTGGCAAGTTGAATGCCGAAAACAAAGAAAAGGGATCACAAAGGGCGGACGAGGATGAA
>NC_057794.1:51586441-51618490 GCF_018294505.1 Triticum aestivum | reverse complement strand
GTGCAAACAAGCACTCATGGACATCTATGCGGTAGAGCCAGTCGCCCCAAAGTTCAATCAATGGCCGTCATTTCCGATCACCTTCGACCGACGAGATCATCCGACTAGTATCCGCCACGGCGGTTTGGCCGCACTGGTCCTTGACCCAATCATCGACAGATTCCACCTAACACGAGTCCTGATGGATGGTGGAAGCAGCCTCAACCTGCTGTACCAGGATACAGTACGGAAGATGGGCATTAATCCCTCACGAATCAAACCAACAAAGACTACCTTTAAAGGAGTCATATCGGGTGTAGAGGCCCGCTGTACGGGCTCAATCACGCTGGAGGTGGTTTTCGGTTCTCCGGACAACTTCCGAAGCGAAGAGTTAATCTTCGATATCGTCCCCTTCCGCAGCGGTTACCACGCACTGCTCGAACGAGCCGCGTTTGCTAGATTCAACGCAGTGCCACACTATGTGTATCTTAAGCTCAAGATGCCCGGTCCACGCGGCGTCATAACAGTCAATGGCAATATGGAACGCTCCCTCCGAACAGAGGAGCAAACCGCCGCCCTAGCAGCAGAAGTACAGAGCGGCCTTCTCAAGAAGGATTATAATCCAACTGCCGAGCCCTTGGAAACCATTAAGAGGGTCCGGACTACACTGCAACAGGACAACGCAGCTCGTCAAGAGCTCGACTAGCAATTCGGCCTCCGTCCCAGCCCCAATGAGGTAGTGGCATTCGTACCACGCGTACACAATTACGCACTTAAAATTCCATGGACATCGACGGAGGCATGAGATAACTCGGGGTCTACAATTCGGCAAAACCGATCCTGGACACACATACTTTCACTTCTTTTTCTTGTTTCAGGCACCTTTTTTCCGCGGGCCTGATATCAAGTCCTTTAGAAGGACTGGAATACAACAGAGGCAAGCAACACATGTGTGTAGGGTAACCTTTATACGTTCTTCTTGATGGTATTCATACTTATTCCTCAGGACCTGCACGCTGCGCCCTATTGATTCCGACATGTTAAATGGCTGGATACTTCTCGCACCATCTGTACAAGATACGCCTTGATGTATCCATCCAGTTATAAGAAAAATGGTCCGTGGCCAGTTTTTGTGGTTTTCGCTTCTTACTTCGTTTTATTTCGATCTGCTTATTTGTTGCATCGACACTCCTTTATGTTTCATATTCGCCATGGGCTACCTGTTGCCCCATAATACGGCAGCACAGTCCAAACACTTCTTATATATAAGTTCGGCACCCCGAATTTAGCATTATATGCATTGGCTCCGAATCATGTCTTTGATCAATACTTGGGTTGCCCGGCTCCTGTGCTTGCTACCCTATGTTCCTCTCCATCGACTAGGGTAGTAAAGGGAGAACTACTGCGATTGTGCCCTAGCTTTCACCAGACGAGCACCTCAGTAGAGAAAGCCGAAAACTGACTGTCATGATGTGGCGAGAGCCGGTCAGCTACTCGAGGGTTACAAATCGTTGGAGATTTTTTCTGTGTTACGCGAGAGATCGGCACTTCCCGATTAGATGCTGACAGTACTCTGGCTTAAACCAAGGGCTGCACCCATGCTTTATTATAAAACTCCTATGGCTAAATGAGGGTGTTAAAGCCATAAAGTCTGATTGCCTTGTTCGTCGTGCTAAACAACTCCTTCAAGGACCATGTAATTGGATCAAGATTGTTTAGATTCCATCCCGAACACCTTCGTACTATCTACGTGAGGGCAGAAGCCGACGACTGGCCAACCCTCAGATTACACACAACACGTCCGTACAGGAGGAAACAATTCAAAGCATAATAAAATTACTTTACAAAAATTGGCTTTGTTCCTATAATACAAGACAAAGGCAACATAAATGCATTTATTCAAATATAATGTCCTGCGAACATTACGCCGCTACAAGTCGAGACCCTTCTACGACATCCTCGAAATATCGCTCGGGTGTGCGGTGCTCCTTGCCCTCCGGCGGCCCGCTGGCGACTTCAACAACGTTCATCTTCGCCCACCACATCTTGCAACGAGCGAAGGCCATACGGGCACCTTCAATACAGATGGAGCGCTTGATAACGTCCAGCCGAGGACAGGCGTTCACCATCCGCCTCACAAGCCCGAAGTAGCTGCTAGGCATAGCTTCGGCTGGCCACAACCAGATTATCAAATCCTTAATGGCTAGTTCGGCCACCCTATGCAGCTCCACCGGCTGTTTCAGCTGATCGGTGAAGGACACGGGATGCTCTGGTGCCGCATACTGCAACCAGAAGAGCCTCTCCGAAGAACCCCCTCCTTCGGCTCGATAAAACTCCACGTCGTCATATACACTGCGTGGCAAATGTGCAAAAGCTCCTGGGGAACTCCGAACCCGGGTTAGTAAAAGGTACTGCTTCTTCGCATACTTGCTTTGCATCTTAAATGCCTTACCCGCTGTGATCTTCTTGGCCTCCTGGATCTCCTGGAGGGCGGCCTGGGCCTCATTCCGTGCGGTCTCCATGCTCTGACGAGCCTTGGCAAGTTCGGTCCCTTGAACCGACGAATCATGCTCCAAGGCCTTACATTTTTTCACCGCATCCTGGAGCTCCTGGTGGACTTCTTTGACCCGGGCCTTTAGCTTCTTACGGGTGGCTTGCTGCAGGACAGCCTGCTCCTCGGCCTCGCCCAGAGCCTTCCTCAGGGCCTCGACCTCGGTCGCGGCTTCTGCACATATCACAATACCGCTGTCAATATACAGCGCTTATTCTTTGCCGAACATATAGCAAGTCGTTCTTCACCTTGCTTCTCCTGGAGCCGAACCCTAACCTCGCCGAGCTCGTTCTCGGTCCGCTCCAACCTCCTCTTCAGCTCGGAGACCTTGGCAGCATGCGAGGTCGCGGCCAACAGGGATGCTGATACCTCTCCAACGTATCTATAATTTTTGATTGCTCCATGCTATATTATCTACTGTTTTGGACATTATTGGGATTTACTATCCACTTTTATATTATTTTTGGGACTAACCTATTAACCAGAGGCCCAACCCAGAATTGTTGTTTTTTGCCTATTTCAGAGTTTCGCAGAAAAGGAATATCAAACGGAGTCCAACGGAATGAAACCTTCGGGAACGTGATTTTCGGAACGAACATGATCTAGGAGACTTGGACCCTACGTCAAGAAATAAAGGAGGAAACCACGAGGTAGGGGGCGCGCCTACCCCCCCTAGGCGCACCCTCCTCCCTCGTGGGACCCCTGTTGCTCCACCGACGTACTCCTTCCTCCTATATATACCTACGTACCCCCAAACGATCAAATACGGAGCCAAAACCCTAATTCCACCGCCGTAACTTTCTGTATCCACAAGATCCCATCTTGGGGCCTGTTCCGGAGCTCCGCCGGAGGGGGCATCCATCACGGAGGGCTTCTACATCAACACCATAGCCTCTCCGATGAAGTGTGAGTAGTTTACCTCAGACCTTCGGGTTCATAGTTATTAGCTAGATGGCTTCTTCTCTCTTTTTGCATCTCAATACAATGTTCTCCCCCTCTCTTGTGGAGATCTATTCGATGTAATCTTCTTTTTGCGGTGTGTTTGTTGAGACCGATGAATCATGGGTTTATTATCAAGATTATCTATGAACAATATTTGAATCTTCTCTGAATTCTTTTATGTATGATTGGTTATCTTTGCAAGTCTCTTCGAATTATCAGTTCGGTTTGTCCTACTAGATTGATCTTTCTTGCAATGGGAGAAGTGCTTAGCTTTGGGTTCAATCTTGCGGTGTCCTTTCCCAGTGACAGTAGGGGCAGCAAGGCACGTATTGTATTGTTGCCATCGAGGATAACAAGATGGTTTTTTATCATATTGCATGAATTTATCCCTCTACATCATGTCATCTTGCTTAAGGCGTTACTCTGTTTTCATGAACTTAATACTCTAGATGCATGCTGGATAGCGGTTGATGAGTGGAGTAATAGTAGTAGATGCAGGCAGGGGTCGGTCTACTTGCCTCGGACATGATGCCTATATGATGGAAGATAGACCCGGGGGCCATAGGTTTCACTAGTGGCTTCTCTCAAGAGCATAAGTATTTACGGTGGGTGAACAAATTACTATTGAGCAATTGACAGAATTGAGCATAGTTATGAGAATATCTAGGTATGATCATGTATATAGGCATCACGTCCTAAACAAGTAGACCGATTCCTGCCCGCATCTACTAATATTACTCCACACATCGACCGCTATCCAGCATGCATCTAGAGTATTAAGTTCAAGAGAACAGAGTAATGCTTTAAGCAAGATGACATGATGTAGAGGGATAAACTCATGCAATATGATATAAACCCCATCTTGTTATCCTCGATGGCAACAATACAATACGTGCCTTGCTGCCCCTATTATCACTGGGAAAGGACACCGCAAGATTGAACCCAAAGCTAAGCACTTCTCCCATTGCAAGAAAGATCAATCTAGTAGGCCAAACCAAACTGATAATTCGAAGAGACTTGCAAACATAACCAATCATACATAAAATAATTCAGAGAAGATTCAAATATTGTTCATAGATAAACTTGATCACAAACCCACAATTCATCGGTCTCAACAAACACACCGCAAAAGAAGATTACATCGAATAGATCTCCACAAGAGAGGGGGAGAACTTTGTATTGGGATCCAAAAAGAGAGAAGAAGCCATCTAGCTAATAACTATGGACCCGTAGATCTGAAGTAAACTACTCACACTTCATCAGAGGGGCTATGGTGTTGATGTAGAAGCCCTCCGTGATCGATGCCCCCTCCGGCGGAGCTCCGTATAATTTTTGATTGTTCCATCCTATATTATATTCTGTTTTAGACATTATTGGGCTTTATTATACACTTTTATATTATTTTTGGGACTAACCTATTAACCGGAGGCCCAGCCCAAAATTTTTGTTTTTTTTTGCCTATTTTAGGGTTTCGCAGAAAAAGAATATCAAATAGAGTCCAAACGGAATGAAACCTTCGGGAATTTCAATGAAATAATATCCCAAGCTTAATTCCTGCTCGTCCTCGAGTAGGTAAATGATAAAAATAGAATTTTTGATGTGGAATGCTACTTGGCATAATTTCAATGTAATTCTTCTTAATTGTGGTATGAATATTCAGATCCGAAAGATTCAAGAAAAAAGTTCAATATTGACATAGAAATAATAATACTTCAAGCATACTAACTAAGTAATTATGTCTCTTCAAAATAACATGGCCAAAGAAAGTTATCCCTACAAAATCATATAGTCTGGCTATGCTCTATCTTCACCACAAAGTATTTAAATCATGCACACCCCCGATGACAAGCCAAGCAATTGTTTCATACTTTTGGTGTTCTCAAACTTTTTCAATCTTCACGCAATACATGGACGTGAGCCATGGACATAACACTTTAGGTGGAATAGAATGGTGGTTGTGGAGGAGACAAAAAAGAAGGAAGATAGTCTCACATCAACTAGGCGTATCAACGGGCTATGGAGATGCCCATCAATAGATATCGATGTGAGTGAGTAAGGATTGCCATGCAACGGATGCACTAGAGCTATAAGTATATGAAAGCTCAACAAAAGGAACTAAGTGGGTGTGCATCCAACTCACTTGCTCACGAAGACCTAGGGCATTTTGAGGAAGCCCATCATTGGAATATACAAGCCAAGTTCTATAATAAAAAATTCCCACTAGTATATGAAAGTGATAACATAGGAGACTCTCTATCATGAAGATCATGGTGCTACTTTGAAGCACAAGTGTGGTAAAAGAATAGTACCATTGTCCCTTCTCTCTTTTTCTCTCTTATTTTTTTATTTGGGCCTTTTCTTTTTTATGGCCTCTTTTCTTTTTTTTCTTTTTTTTGTCCGGAGTCTCATCCCGACTTGTGGGGGAATCATAGTCTTCATCATCCTTTCCTCACTTGGGACAATGCTCTAAAAATGATGATCATCACACTTTTATTTACTTACAACTCAACAATTACAAGTCAATACTTAGAACAAAATATGACTATGTGAATGCCTCCGGCGGTGTATCGGGATATGCAATGAATCAAGAGTGACATGTATGAAAGAATTATGAACGGTGGCTTTGCCACAAATACAATGTCAACTACATGATCATGCAAAGCAATATGACGATGATGGAACGTGTCATAGTAAACGGAATGGTGGAAAGTTGCATGACAACATATCTCGGAATGGCTATGGAAATGCCATGATAGGTAGGTATGGTGGCTGTTTTGAGGAAGGTATATGGTGGCTGTATGATACCGGCGAAAGGTGCGCGGTATTAGAGAGGCTAGCAATGGTGGAAGGAAGAAAAGTGCGTATGATCCATGGACTCAACCTTAGTCATAAAGAACTCATATACTTATTGCAAAAATCTACAAGTTATCAAAGAAAAGTATTACGCGCATGCTCCTAGGGGATAGATTGGTACGAAAAGACCATCGCTCATCCCCGATCGCCACTCATAAGGAAGACAATCAATAAATAAATCATGCTCTGACTTCATCACATAACGGTTCCCCATACGTGCATGCTACGGGAATCACAAACTTTAACACAAGTATTTCTCAAATTCACAACTACTCGACTAGCATGACTCCAATATTACCATCTCCATATCTCAAAATAATTATCAAGTATCAAACTTCTCATAGTATTCAACACACTCATAATATTTTTTTTATTAATCTTGAATGCCTAACATAATTAAATCAAATTACCATGCTGTTTTGTAGGACTCTCAAAATAATCTAAGTGAAGCATGAGAGAACAATAGTTTCTATAAAACAAATTCACCGACGTGCTCTAAAAGATATAAGTGAAGCACTAGACCAAAAACTATGTAACTCAAAAGATATAAGTGAATCACATAGAGTATTCTAACAATTTCCGAATCATGTGTGTCTCTCTCAAAAGGTGTGTACAACAATGATGATTGTGGAAAACTAACAAATAAAGACTCAAATAATACAAGTCGCTCCAAGCAAAACACATATAATGTGGTAAATAAAAATATAGCTCCAAGTAAAGTTACCGATGGAAGTAGACGAAAGAGGGGATGCCTTCCGAGGCATCCCCAAGCTTTGGCTTTTGGGTGTACTTAGATTATCTTGGGGTGCCATGGGCATCCCCAAGCTTAGACTCTTTCCACTCCTTGTTCCATAATCCAGCAAATCTTTTACCCAAAACTTGAAAACTTCACAACACAAAACTTAAAGTAGAAAAATCTCGTGAGCTCCGTTAGAGAAAGAAAAGAAAACACCACTTCAAGTTACTGTAATGAATTCATTCTTTATTTATATTGGTGTTAAAACTACTGTATTCCAACTTCTCTATGGTTTATAAACTATTTTACTAGCCATAGATTCATCAAAATAAGCAAATAACACACGAAAAACAGAACAGTCTGTAGTAATATGTAGATAATGCAAGATTTGGAACCCCAAAAATTCTAAACTAAATTGCTGGACGTGAGAAATTTATCTATTAATCATCTTCAAAAAGAATTAACTAAATACCACTTTCCAAATAAAAATGGAAGTAATTCTCGTGAGCGCTAAAGTTTCTGTTTTTTACAGCAAGATTAAAAAGACTTTCCCCAAGTCTTCCCAACGGCTCTACTTGGCACAAACACTAATTAAACACACAAAACACAACCAAAACAGAGGCTAGATAAATTATTTATTAAATAACAGCAAGGGAAAATATTGGGTTGTCTCGCAACAAGCGCTTTTCTTTAATGCCTTATAGCTAGGCATTGATAATTTTAATGATGCTCTCATGAAAGACAAGAATTGAAGCACAAAGAGAGCATCATAAAACACGTGATAAACACATCTAAGTCTAACATACTTCCTATGCATAGGCATATTATAGGCAAAGAAATTGTCAACGCAAGCAAAAACTAGCATATGCAAGGAAGCGGAAAGAAACAATAGCGATCTCAACATAACGAGAGGTAATTTAGTAACATGAAAATTTCTACCACCATATTTTCCTCTCTCATAATAATTGCATGTGGGATCATAAGCAAATTCCAAAATAGCTATCACATAAAATATTTTCAACACGATCCACATGCATGCAAAGTTGACACTCTTCCAAAATAGTGGGATTGACATTAACTAAAGTCATGACCTCTCCAAAACCACTTTTAATAATATTGCAAACACTATTAACAATCTCATATTCATCATGGGGCTTAAATAAATTTTCAAGATCAAAAGAAGAATCACCCCAATCATGATCATTGCAACAAGTAGTAGATATAGCAAAACTAGCATCCCCAAGCTTAGGGTTTTGCATATTGAAATTAATAGAATTTATACTATCATTATTGCAATCATGCTTTTTATTCAAAGATTCATCGTGAATCACTCCATAAAGTAATTCATCACACTTTTTAGATTCACGAATTTCAAGCAAAACCTCATAAAGATAATTTAGTGCACAAAACTCACTAGCAATTGGTTCATTATAATTGGATCTCTTAAAAAGATTAGCAAGCGGATGAGGATCCATATATCTTAGGTTCTCTGTTTAGTAATAAATAAACAACTATTCCAACCAAACGGGCAAACGAGCCAAGTAAGACATAAAAGCAAATGGAAAGACGAAGAGAAGAAGGGCAAATAAAACGGCAAGGGTGAAGTGGGGGAGAGGAAAACGAGAGGCAAATGGCAAATAATGTAATGCGGGAGATAAGGGTTTGTGATGGACACTTGGTATGTCTTGACTTGCAACGGCGCCACAAATGACTCGTTGTCGGGAGTCAAATCTTGACTTGTCTTGCGCGAACCTCCCCAGCAACAGCGCCAGAAATCCTTCTTGCTACCTCTTGAGCACTTGCGTTGGTTTTCCCTTGAAGAGGAAAGGGTGATGCAGCAAAGTAGTGTAAGTATTTCTCTCAGTTTTTGAGAACCAAGGTATCAATCTAGTAGGAGGCCGCGCACAAGTCCCTCGCACCTACACAAACAAATAAATCCTCGCAACCAACGCGATAAGGGGTTGTCAATCCCTACACGGTCACTTACGAGAGTGAGATCTGATAGATATGATAAGATAATATTTTTTGTGTTTTTATGATAAATATGCAAAGTAAAATAAATGGCAAAGGAAACAACTAAGTATTGGAAGATTAATATGATGGAAGATAGACCCGGGGGCCATAGGTTTCACTAGTGGCTTCTCTCAAGAGCATAAGTATTTACGGTAGGTGAACAAATTACCGTTGAGCAATTGACAGAATTGAGCATAGTTATGAGAATATCTAGGTATGATCATGTATATAGGCATCACGTCCGAAACAAGTAGACCGACTCCTGCCTGCATCTACTACTATTACTCCACACATCGACCACTATCCAGCATGCATCTAGAGTATTAAGTTCAAGAGAACAGAGTAACACTTTAAGCAAGCTGACATGATGTAGAGGGATAAAATGATATAAACCCCATCTTGTTATCCTCGATGGCAACAATACAATACGTGCCTTGCTGCCCCTACTGTCACTGGGAAAGGACACCACAAGATTGAACCCAAAGCTAAGCACTTCTCCCATTGCAAGAAAGATCAATCTAGCAGGCCAAACCAAACTGATAATTCGAAGAGACTTGCAAAGATAACCAATCATACATAAAAGAATTCAGAGAAGATTCAAATATTGTTCATAGATAAACTTGATCATAAACCCACAATTCATCGGTCTCAACAAACACACCGCAAAAGAAGATTACATCGAATAGATCTCCACAAGAGAGGGGGGAACTTTGTATTGAGATCCAAAAAGAGAGAAGAAGCCATCTAGCTAATAACTATGGACCCGTAGGTCTGAAGTAAACTACTCACACTTCATCGGAGGGGTTATGGTGTTGATGTAGAAGCCCTCCGTGATGGATGCCCCCTCCGGCGGAGCTCCGGAAAAGGCCCCAAGATGGGATCTCGTGGATACAGAAAGTTACGGCGGTGGAATTAGGGTTTTGGCTCCGTATCTGGTAGTTTGGGGGTACGTAGGTATATATAGGAGGAAGGAGTACGTCGGTGGAGCAACAGGGGGCCCACGAGGGTGGAGGGCGCGCTTGGGGGAGGGGGTAGGCGCGCCCCCTACCTCGTGCCTTCCTCGTTGATTGCTTGACGTAGGGTCCAAGTCCTCTGGATCTTGTTCGTTTCGAAAATCATGTTCTCAAAGGTTTTATTCCGTTTGGACTCCGCTTGATATTCTTTTTCTACGAAACCCTAAAATAGGCAAAAAAACAACAATTCTGGGCTGGGCCTCCGGTTAATAGGTTAGTCCCAAAAATAATATAAAAGTGTATAATAAAGCCCAATAATGTCCAAAACAGAATATAATATAGCATGGAACAATAAAAAATTATAGATACGTTGGAGACGTATCAATCACTTACGATGCAGCCTGGGGCCTAGTACGGGGGCGACGTTCCGGGCTACTGTCAACGTCCCACTCGGTGTCAACCGTTGGGGCGCCCTTCCCCTTTTTGGGCGCTTTCGCCTCCAGATGTGTCGAGGCCACCTTCTTCTTCTTCTTCTTCTTCTTCTTCTCCTCGGGAGGAGGGTTGTTTTCCTCCTCCTCCTCCTCCTCTTCCTCGTCGTTGTCCTCAGGGATAGAGGAATGGGCCTCGTCATCTTCGGACGTCGCGTCCGAAGTGCCCTTGCGATGGGGGCCACTCTTGGCCCCCTTGGCTTTCTTCTTGGACTTCTTCTCCGACGCCGTATATGGCGCCGGTACCAGCATCTTCGCCAAGCACGGGATGACTGGTTCTTCGGGCAACGGAGCCGGACACTAGATCCGCTTCGCCCTATCCACCCAGTCCTGAGAGAGCAATACTAAGGTCTTAGACATCATCCTCGAAACATTTAAGTTGGGAGTACGTCAAAAGTAACATACCTCGCTGGCTGGGCAGTTACAATTGTAACCACGGTCTGAGTCCGTGGCCGGTGGCTTCTCGTTGCCCTTAAAGAGCAACTTCCAGGCCCCTTCGTGAGAAGTATCGAAGAGCCTTTTTAGGGTCTGCTGCTTCTTCGAATTGAACTCCCATAAAGGGCGGCTTCGGCGCTGGCACGGAAGAATCCGGCGGATTAGCATCACCTGGATAACGTCAACGAGCTTGATGTCCTTGGTCACCATGCTTTGAATGCGCGTCTGCAGCGCTATCAGCTCGTCAGGTGAACACCAGTCCGAACTCTTCTTGACCTAGGAGGTGAGTCGCATGGGAGCACTGGAGCGGAATTCGGTAGCTGCGGCCCAGGTGGTGCCGCGAGGTTCTGTAATGTAGAACCACTGCTTCTGCCATTCCTTTAGTGTATCCACAAAGGTGCCTTTGGGCCAGGAGATGTTAGATAGCTTGCTCGCCATGGCCCCTCCGCACTCCGCGTGCTGGCCATCCACCACCTTCGGCTTCACGTTGAAGATTTTGAGCCATAGCCCGAAGTGGGGATGGATGCGGAGGAAGGCCTCGCACATGACGATAAACGCTGAGATGTTGAGGAAGGAATTCGGGGACAGATCATGGAAATCTATCCCGTAGTAGTACATCAGCCCGTGGACAAAAGGGTGGAGTGGAAACCCTAGCCCATGGAAGAAATGGGGGATGAATACTACCCTCTCTGTGGGCTCCGGCATGGGGACGACTTGTCCCTCGGCTGGCAGACGATGGGCGATCTCCTTCGCCAAATATCCGGCCGCCCGGAGCTTAGTAATGTCCTCCTCCTTGATGGAGGAGACCATCTACTTGCCCTGACCACCAGATCCGGACATGGTTGCTTGAGTGGAAAGGAGATAAGAACTTGGGCGCTGGAGCTTGAGATCGGAAAGGTGGAGACACAGAGAGAGAGAGCGTGAGGAGAGAAAGAGGGAATTCTTATCCCCTTATAAAGGCAGCAAATATTAAACGCCTCCTCACTCGCCTTAGGATTCTCCTATTCCCTAGGGCTGTATAAATGGCACGGTTGAGTTACCCATGCCCGCATTGATGAGAATCCCGCAATAAGGGGGGCACGATTTCTGTTTCGACAAGACGTGCCAATAGCAACCGCGTCTTGAAGCGTGGAATGGCAGAAGAAAAACGGTTCGAAATTATAACCGGACAGACGTGATGTCGTGTTGGGAAAAAAGCTGCCAACAGATTAGACTCGTGCAAATATTATATTCTCTCTGTGGTTGTGTATGGTGTGTGTAACAGGTCAGGATACTATCATTGCATCCGAAGACTATCTTGGAGTTCGGAGAAAGGGGAACCCACCTTACAATGTCGAAGACAATCAGCGCGCTGGACTCCTCGTCATTGAAAGTCAGGTTTAGAGGCTACTGAGGGAGTCCTGGACTAAGGGATCCTCGGGCGTCCGGCCGGTTATCCATGGGCCGGACTGATGGGCTGTGAAGACATGAAGGCCGAAAACTGCACCGTGTCCGGATTGGACTCTACTTGGCGTGGACGGCAAGCTTGGCGACCGAAGATTCCTTCTTATATAACCGACTCCATGTAAACCCTAGATCCCCTCGATGTCTATATAAACCGAAGGGGATAGTCCTGAAAGGACACCACATATACTCATTACCATACCCACATAGGCTAGACTTCTAGGGTTTAGCCATTACGATCTCATGGTAGATCCACTCTTGTAATACTCGTATTCATCAATATCAATCAAGCAGGACGTAGGGTATTACCTCCATAGAGAGGGCCCAAACCTGGGTAAACATCATGTCCCCCGTCTCCTGTTACCATCGATCCTAGACACACAGTTCGGGACCCCCTACCCGAGATCCGCCGGTTTTGACAGCGACAGCGACCAACTATTTTCGACGCCACCACGTAGATGAAAAACGGGCCCGCCTGTCATAAACTCACTTAACACGGCCGATCCGCCAATCAGTTGTTTTTGCAAAATAATTACGCTAGACGTGGTGCTATCTGTAGAGAATCTGTATCCTAGTGTTTTTCGCAAACCTAGCCTTCAAAGTGGTGGTTTTATGCAATTTACTCCAGTTAAGGTCTAGTTGCTTCATAGCTACAGGCTGTAGCATCAGAAAAATAATTGAAGCAGTGAGCGATTTGTTGCAAGCCAGCAAGACTTTATCTCAATAATGTTTACCATTACATGGATTTTATAATCAAGGCACTGCTGTATATATTTTGGCATTTTCAAGCTGGCCCTTGTAGACCCTGTCAAAGCCCCCATCTCTCATAAGGCAGTCATAGCGGAAGTTCTTGGTTGCTGCCGCTAGCTCATGAAATTTGAATGCTTTTGCAGTTTTGGCCATGGCAAAACTTTCTGCAGGTTCGCTGTTTGCTGTTATTTCAGGTGATTGTTGGTGTTTTGGAGACGCGGATTATGGCTCATTCGGCTCCGCAAGGTGAGTTTCTGCATTTGTTAAGAGAAATCCCACTGTGTGCTTGCTTCGGGCATCTGATTCTGTTCTCAACAAATTCAAACTCAGTGTGGTACAATAGGTTGCAGCCATCGATATTGTATCTTTAAGTATCATTTTGATCCATCATGAACTTTTTCAGAACTAAACATGGAACATGAATTACAGGGATAAAAGTATCTGAGCAAAATTCATGTTACACTGATACAAAAGAAATAATGTGTAATATAGTGGCTAGTAGATTCGATTTTGCAAAATACACTCAGATATCCAGAACGGGCCAATGTGGCACAAGGGGTGTTGTTTTCCTTCAATAGAGATTAAGTGAACGACCTATACATCGAAGCTTAAAAGCAATACTCCCTCCGTCCGAAAATACTTGTCATCAAAATGGATAAAAGAAGATGTATCTAGACGTATTTTAGTAGGACTTTTATAACTACCAAACGTTCGGATTTTAGCAATAGGCAAGAACGATCCTTACAACACTCTAATTATATACATATGCATGCATTAGAATGACTAATTTTCCTTTCACGTGCACTCCTTCCTCTAATTACATGCATATATGCATTAAAGGATGAAAAGTTGATGTCATTCTAGATTCTTTCTTTGTTTCAAATTTCAAAATATTTTGTAGCTCAAACCGTCGCCCCGATTGAAAAACCGTCTTAAAAAAATCGTCTCGATGAGATCTTCAAAACTAAATCCCATGTTGATATGTTTTGATGACTTTTTTCCAGACCAAAAGTTACCACATCTGGGCTACATAAGTTATCACATATGTCATACATAAGTTACCGTGTCATTTACACAAAAGTTTTCGAGGGTGTGTTTTCAACAAACTTTTATCCTAGGGTCAAAAAGATGATTATGATTATGATGTTTGCAGTGAGTTATCAACTTTGTTGTGTATATTACCATGTTGCGCAAAAAGTTATCGGGGGTATGTTGTTGGGGAACGTAGCGGAAATTTAAAAAAATTCTATGCATCACCAAGATCAATCTATGGAGTCATCTAGCAACGAAGGGAAGAGGAGTGCATCTACATACCCTTGTAGATCGCGAGCGGAAGCGTTTAAGAGAACGGGGTTGATGGAGTCGTACTCGTCGTGATCCAAATCACCGATGACCGAGCGCCGAACGGATGGCACCTCCGCGTTCAACACACGTACGGTTGGGAGAGACGTCTCCTCCTTCTTGATCCAGCAAGGGGAGAGGATAGGTTGATGGAGATCCAGCAGCACGGCAGCGTGGTGGTGGAAGCAGCGGGATCTCGGCAGGGCTTCGCCAAGCACCAACGAGAGGGAGAGGTGTCACAGAGGGAGAGGGAGGCGCCAGGGACTTGGGGTGCGGCTGCCCTCCCTCCCCTCCACTATATATAGGGGCCAGGGGGGCGCCGGCCCCTCTAGATCCCATCTAGATGGGCGGGGCGGTGGCCAAGGGGGTGGCTTGGCCCCCAAGCCAAGTGGAGGCGCCCCCGCCCCTAGGGTTTCTAACCCTAGCGTAGTGAGAGGCCCTAGGGGGGCACACCAGCCCACCAGGGGCTGGTTCCCTTCCCACTTCAGCCCATTGGGCCCTCCGAGATAGGTGGCCCCACCCGGTGGACCCCCGGGACACTTCCGGTGGTCCCGGTACAATACTGGTGACCCTCGAAACTTTCCCGGTGGCCGAAACTGGTCTTCCTATATATAAATCTTTACCTTCGGACCATTCCGGAACTCCTCGTGACGTCCGGGATCTCATTTGGGACCCCGAACAACTTTCGGGTTACCGCATACTAATATCTCTACAACCCTAGCGTCACCGAACCTTAAGTGTGTAGACCCTACGGGTTCGGGAACCATGCAGACATGACCGAGACAACTGTCCGGCCAATAACCAATAGTGGGATCAGGATACCCATGTTGGCTCCCACATATTCCACGATGATCTCATCGAATGAACCACAATGTCGAGGATTCAATCAATCCTGTATTCAATTCCCTTTGTCAATCGGTACGTTACTTGCCTGAGATTCGATCGTCGGTATCCCAATACCTTGTTCAATCTCGTTACTGGCAAGTCACTTACTCATTCCGTAACACATCATCCCGTGACCAACTACTTAGTAACACTGAGCTCATTATGATGATGCATTGCCGAGTGGGCCCAGAGATACCTCTGCGTCATACGGAGTGACAAATCCCAGTCTCGATTCATGCCAACCCAACGGACACTTTCAGAGATACCTGTAGTGTACCTTTATAGCCACCCAGTTACGTTGTGACGTTTGGCACACCCAAAGCACCCCTACGGTATCCGGGAGTTGCACAATCTCATGTTCTAAGGAAATGATACTTGACACTTAGAAAAGCTCTAGCAAACGAACTACACGATCTTGTGCTATGCTTAGGATTGGGTCTTGTCCATCACATCATTCTTCTAACGATGTGATCCCGTTATCAATGACATCCAATGTCCATGGTCAGGAAACCGTAACCATCTATTGATCAACGAGCTAGTCATCTAGAGGCTTACCAGGGACATGTTGTGGTCTATATATTCACACATGTATTACGATTTCCGGATAACACAATTATAGCATGAACAATAGACAATTATCATGAACAAGGAAATATAATAATAACCATTTTATTATTGCCTCTAGGGCATATTTCCAACAGTCCCCCACTTGCACTAGAGTCAATAATCTAGTTACATTGTGATGAATCGAACACCCATAGAGTTCTGGTGTTGATCATGTTTTGCTCGAGGGAGAGGTTTAGTCAACGGATCTGCGACATTCAGGTCCGTATGCACTTTACAAATATCTATGTCTCCATTTTGAACATTTTCACGAATGGAGTTGAAGCAACGCTTGATATGCCTGGTCTTCCTGTGAAACCTGGGCTCCTTGGCAAGGGCAATAGCTCCAGTGTTGGCACAGAAGAGAGTCATCAGGCCCGACGCATTGGGAATAACTCCTAGGTCGGTAATGAACTCCTTCACCCAGATTGCTTCTTGTGCTGCCTCCGAGGCTGCCATGTACCACGCTTCACATGTAGATCCCGCCACAACGCTTTGCTTGCAACTACACCAGCTGACTGCCCCGCCATTCAAAATATACACGTATCCGGTTTGTGACTTGGAGTCATCTATATCTGTGTCGAAGCTAGCATCGACGTAACCCTTTACGACGAGCTCTTCATCACCTCCATAAACGAGAAATATATCCTTAGTCCTTTTCAGGTACTTTAGGATATTCTTGACCGTTGTCCAGTGTTCCATGCCGGGATTACTTTGGTACCTTCCTACCAAACTTACGACAATGTTTACATTAGGTCTGGTACACAACATGGCATACATGATAGACCCTATGGCCGAGGCATAGGGGACGACATTCATCTTTTCTCTATCTTCTGCCGTGGTTGGGCATTGAGCCGTGCTCAATCTCGTACCTTGCAACACAGGCAAGAACCCCTTCTTTTACTGATACATATTGAACTTCTTCAGTATCTTGTCAAGGTACGTACTCTGTGAAAGACCAATGAGGCGTCTCGATCTATCTCTATAGATCTTGATGCCTAATATGTAGGCAGCTTCTCCAAGATCCTTCATTGGAAAACACTTGTTCAAGTAGGCCTTTATGCTTTCCAAGAATTGTATATCATTTCCCATCAATAGTATGTCATCCACATACAATATGAGAAATGCTACAGAGCTCCCACTCACTTTCTTGTAAACGCAGGCTTCTCCATAAGTCTGTGTAAACCCAAACGCTTTGATCATCTCATCAAAACGAATGTTCCAACTCCGAGATGCTTGCCCCAGCCCATAGATTGAGCGTTGGAGCTTGCACACCTTGTCAGCATTCTTAGGATCGACAAAACCTTCCGGCTGCATCATATATAATTCTTCCTTAAGGAAACCATTAAGGAATGCCGTTTTGACGTCCATTTGCCATATCTCATAATCATAGAATGCGGCGATTGCTAACATGATTCGGACGGACTTCAGCTTCGCTACGGGTGAGAAAGTCTCATCGTAGTCAACCCCTTGAACTTGTCGATAACCCTTAGTGACAAGCCGAGCTTTATAGATGGTCACATTACCATCTGTGTCTGTCTTCTTCTTAAAGATCCATTTATTTTCTATGGCTCGCCGATCATCGGGCAAGTCAGTCAAAGTCCATACTTTGTTTTCATACATGGATCCTATCTCGGATTTCATGGCTTCCAGCCATTTGTCGGAATCCGGGCCCGCCATCGCTTCTTCATAGTTCAAAGGTTCACCGTTGTCTAACAACATGATTTCCAAGACAAGGTTGCCGTACCACTCTGGTGCGGAACGTGTCCTTGTGGACCTTCGAAGTTCAGTAGGAGCTTGATCAGAAGTATCTTGATCATCATAATTAACTTCCTCTCTAATTGGTGCAGGCACCACAGGAACATTTTCCTGAGTTGCGCCACTTTCCGGTTCAAGAGGCAATACTTCATCAAGTTCTACTTTCCTCCCACTTACTTCTTTTGAGAGAAACTCTTTCTCTAGAAAGGATCCATTCTTGGCAATAAAGATCTTGCCTTCGGATCTGAGGTAGAAGGTATACCCAATAGTTTCTTTAGGGTATCCTATGAAGACGCATTTTTTCGATTTGGGTTCGAGATTTTCAGGTTGAAGTTTCTTCACATAAGCATCGCATCCCCAAACTTTTAGAAACGACATCTTAGGTTTCTTCCCAAACCATAATTCATACGGTGTCGTCTCAACGGATTTCGACAGAGCCCTATTTAAAGTGAATGCGGCAGTCTCTAAAGCATAGCCCCAAAATGACAGCGGTAGATCGGTAAGAGACATCATAGATTGCACCATATCCAATAGAGTGTGATTACGACGTTCGGACACACCATTACACTGAGGTGTTCCAGGCGGCGTGAGTTGTGAAACTATTCCACATTTCCTTAAGTGCGTGCCAAATTCGTGACTCAAATATTCTCCCCCACGATCTGATCGCAAGAATTTGATTTTCCTGTCATGTTGATTCTCAACCTCACTCTGAAATTCCTTGAACTTTTCAAAGGTTTCAGACCTGTGTTTCATTAAGTAGACATACCCATATCTGCTCAAGTCATCAGTGAGGGTGAGAACATAACGATAGCCACCGCGAGCCTCAACACTCATTGGACCGCACACATCAGTATGTATGATTTCCAACAAGTTGGTTGCTCGCTTCATTGTTCCGAAGAACAGAGTCTTGGTCATTTTGCCCATGAGGCATGGTTCGCACGTGTCAAATGATTCATAATCAAGAGACTCCAAAAGTCCATCTGCATGGAGTTTATTCATGCGTTTGACACCAATGTGACCAAGGCGGCAGTGCCAAAAGTATGTGGGACTATCATTATCAACTTTACATCTTTTGGTATCCACACTATGAATATGTGCAACATCACGTTCGAGATTAAATAAGAATAAACCATTGACCAGCGGGGCATGACCATAAAACATATCTCTCATATAAATAGAACAACCATTATTCTCGGATTTAAATGAGTAGCCATCTCGTATTAAACAAGATCCTGATACAATGTTCATGCTCAAAGCTGGCACTAAATAACAATTATTGAGGTTTAAAACTAATCTCGTAGGTAAATGTAGAGGTAGCGTGCCGACGGCGATCACATCGACCTTGGAACCATTCCCGACGCGCATCGTCACCTCGTCCTTCGCCAGTCTCCGCTTATTCCGCAGCTCCTGTTTTGAGTTACAAATATGAGCAACCGCACCGGTATCAAATACCCAGGAGCTACTACGAGTACTAGTAAGGTACACATCAATAACATGTATATCACATATACCTTTGGTGTTGCCGGCCTTCTTGTCCGCTAAGTACTTGGGGCAGTTCCGCTTCCAGTGACCACTTCCCTTGCAATAAAAACACTCAGTCTCGGGCTTGGGTCCATTCTTTGGCTTCTTCTCGGCAGCTTGCTTACCGGGCGCGGCAACCCCCTTGCCGTCCTTCTTGAAGTTATTTTTACCCTTGCCTTTCTTGAACTTAGTGGTTTTATTCACCATCAACACTTGATGTTCCTTTTTTTATTTCCACTTCCGCTGATTTCAGCATCGAATATACCTCAGGAATGGTCTTTTCCATCCCTTGCATATTGAAGTTCATCACAAAGCTCTTGTAGCTAGGTGGGAGCGACTGAAGGATTCTGTCAATGACCGCATCATCCGGGAGATTAACTCCCAGCTGAGATAAGCGGTTGTGCAACCCAGACATTTTGAGTATGTGCTCGCTGACGGAACTATTCTCCTCCATCTTACAACTATAGAACTTGTCGGAGACTTCATATCTCTCGACCCGGGCATGAGCTTGGAAAACCATTTTCGGCTCTTGGAACATCTTATATTCTCCGTGTTGCTCAAAACGCTTCTGGAGCCCCGGTTCTAAGCTGTAAAGCATGCCGCACTGAACCAGGGAGTAATCATCAACACGGGACTGCCAAGCGTTCATAACGTCTTGGTTTGCTGGGGGTGGTGCTTCACCTAGTGGTGCTTCAAGGACATATGCTTTCTTGGCAGCTATGAGGATGACCCTCAAGTTCCGGACCCAGTCCGTATAGTTGCTACCATCGTCTTTCATCTTGGTTTTCTCTAGGAATGCATTGAAGTTGAGGACAACATTAGCGTGGGCCATTTGATCTACAAGGCATATTGCAAAGATTTTAGACTATGTTCATGATAATTAAGTTCATCTAATCAAATTACTAATGAACTCCCACTCAGATAGACATCCCTCAAGTCATCTAAGTGATACATGATCCGATTCAACTAGGCCGTGTCCGATCATCACGTGAGACGGACTAGTCATCATCGGTGAACATCTTCATGTTGATCGTATCTTCTATACGACTCATGTTCGACCTTTCGGTCTTCCGTGTTCCGAGGCCATGTCTGTACATGCTAGGCTCGTCAAGTCAACCTAAGTGTATTACGTGTGTAAATCTGGCTTACACCCGTTGTATGCGAATGTTAGAACCTATCACACCCGATCATCACGTGGTGCTTCGGAACAACGGGCCTTAGCAACGGTGCACAGTTAGGGGGAACACTTTCTTGAAATTATTGCGAGGGATCATCTTATTTATGCTACCGTTGTTCTAAGAAAATAAGATGTAAAACATGATAAACATCACATGCAATCAAATAGTGACATGATATGGCCAATATCATTTTGCTCCTTTTGATCTCCATCTTCAGGGCGCCATGATCATCGTCGTCACCGGCATGACACCACGATCTCCATCATCGTGTCTTCATGAAGTTGTCTCATCAACTATTACTTCTACTACTATGGCTAACGGTTAGCGATAAAGTAAAGTAATTACATGACGTTTATGTTGACAGGCAGGTCATAAATAAATTAAGACGACTCCTATGGCTCCTGCCGGTTGTCATACGCATCGACATGCAAGTCGTGATTCCTATTACAAGAACATGATCAATCTCATACATCACATATATCATTCATCACATCCTTTTGGCCATATCACATCACACGGCATATGCTGCAAAAAGAAGTTAGATGTCCTCTAATTGTTGTTGCAAGTTTTTACGTGGCTGCTATAGGTTTATAGCAAGAACGTTTCTTACCTACGCCAAAACCACAATGTGATATGCCAATTTCTATTTACCCTTCATAAGGACCATTTTTATTGAATCCGATCCAACTAAAGTGGGAGAGACAGACACCCGCTAGCCACCTTATGCAACTAGTGCATGTCATTTGGTGGAACCAGTCTCACGTAAGCGTATGTGTAAGGTCGGTCCGGGCCGCTTCATCCCACGATGCCGCCGAATCAAGATAAGACTAGTAACGGCAAGTAAATTGACAAAATCAACACCCACAACAACTTGTGTTCGACTCGTGCATAGAAACTACGCATAGACCTAGCTCTGATACCACTGCCTAGTTGGGGAATGTAGCAGAAATTTAAAAAATTTCTACGCATCACCAAGATCAATCTATGGAGTCATCTAGCAACGAAGGGAAGAGGAGTGTATCTACATACCCTTGTAGATTGCGAGCGGAAGCGTTCAAGAGAACGGGGTTGATGGAGTCATACTCGTCGTGATCCAAATCACCGATGACCAAGTGCCAAACAGAGGACACCTCCGCGTTCAACACACGTATGGTTGGGAGAGACGTCTCCTCCTTCTTGATCCAGCAAGGGGAGAGGAGAGGTTGATGGAGATCCAGTGGCACGACGGCGTGGTGGTGGAAGCAGCGGGATCTCGGCAGGGCTTCGCCAAGCACCAACGAGAGGGAGAGGTGTCACGGAGGGAGAGGGAGGAGCCAGGGACTTGGGGTGGGGTAGCCCTCCCTCCCCTCCACTATATATAGGGGCCAAGGGGGGGCGCCGCCCCCTCTAGATCTAGATGGGGGGGGGGGGCGACGGCGGCCAAGGGGGTGGCTTGGCCCCCAAGCCAAGTGGAGGCGCCCCCCACCCCTAGGGTTCCTAACCCTAAGCGCAGGGGGAGGCCCAAGGGGGGCGCACCAGCCCACCAGGGGCTGGTTCCCTTCCCACTTCAGCCCATGGGGCCCTCCGGGATAGGTGGCCCCACCCGATGGACCCCCGGGACCCTTCCGATGGTCCCGGTACAATACCGGTGACCCCCGAAACTTTCCCGGTGGCCGAAACTGGTCTTCCTATATATAAATCTTTACCTCCGGACCATTCCGGAACTCCTCGTGACGTCCTGGATCTCATCCGGGACTCCAAACAAATTTCGGGTTACCGCATACAAATATCTCTACAACCCTAGCGTCACCGAACCTTAAGTGTGTAGACCCTACGGGTTCGGGATGTTGGGGAATGTAGTAATTTCAAAATTTTCCTACTCACACGCAAGATCATGGTGATGTATAGCAACGAGAGGGGAGAGCGTGATCTACGTACCCTTGTAGATCGACAACAGAAGCGTTTGGTTGATGTAGTCGTATGTCTTCACGGCCCGACCGATCAAGCACTGAAACTACAGCACCTCCGAGTTCTAGCACACGTTCAGCTCGATGACGATCCCCGGGCTCCGATCCAGCAAAGCGTCGGGGAGGAGTTCCGTCAGCACGACGCGTGGTGACGATCTTGATGTTCTACCGTCGCAGGGCTTCGCCTAAGCACCGCTACAATATGACCGAGGTGGAATATGGTGGAAGGGGGCACCGCACACGGCTAAGGAACGATCACGAAGATCAACTTGTGTGTCTAGGGGTGCCCTCTACCCTCGTATATAAAGGATCTGGGGGAGGAGGCCGGCCGGCCTTCTATGGCGCGCCAAGGAGGAGTCCTCCTCCTAGTAGGAGTAGGACTCCTACTAGGAGGGGGAAAGAAGTGGGGAGGGAGAGGGAAAAGGGGGGGCGCCGCCCCCCTCTCCTAGTCCAATTCGGACCAGGGGGAGGAGGTGCGCAGCCCACCTCTGGCAGCCCCTCTCTCTCCACTAAGGCCCATATGGCCCATTACTTCTCCCGGGGGGGGGGGTTCCGGTAACCCTCCGGCTCTCTGGTTTTCTCCGAAATCACCCGGAACGCTTCCGGTGTCCGAATATAGCCGTCCAATATATCAATTTTTTTGTCTCGACCATTTCGAGACTCCTCGTCATGTCCGTGATCACAGCCGGGACTCCGAACTAACTTCGTTACATCAAAACTCATAAACTCTATAACTGTCATCGAAACCTTAAGCGTGCGGACCCTACGGGTTCGAGAACAATGTAGACATGACCGAGACACGTCTCCGGTCAATAACCAATAGCGGAACCTGGATGATCATATTGGCTCCTACATATTCTACGAAGATCTTTATCGGTCAGACCGCATAACAACATGCGTCGTTCCCTTTGTCATCGGTATGTTACTTGCCCGAGATTCGATCGTCGGTATCTCAATACCTAGTTCAATCTCGTTACCGGCAAGTCTCTTTACTCGTTCTGTAATACATCATCCCGCAACTAAATTATTAGTTGCAACGCTTGCAAGGCTTAAGTGATGTGCATTACCGAGAGGGCCCAGAGATACCTCTCCGACAATCGGAGTGACAAATCCTAATCTCGAAATACGCCAACCCAACATGTACCTTTGGAGACACCTGTAGAGCTCCTTTATAATCACCCAGTTACGTTGTGACGTTTGGTAGCACACAAAGTGTTCCTCTGGCAAACGGGAGTTGTATAATCTCATAGTCATAGGAACATGTATAAGTCATGAAGAAAGCAATAGCAACATACTAAACGATTGGGTGCTAAGCTAATGGAATGGGTCATGTCAATCAGATCATTCACCTAATGATGTGATCTCGTTTAATCAAATAACAACTCCTTGTTCATGGTTAGGAAACATAACCATCTTTGATTAACGAGCTAGTCAAGTAGAGGCATACTAGTGACACTCTGTTTGTCTATGTATTCACACATGTATTATGTTTCCAGTTAATACAATTCTAGCATGAATAATAAACATTTATCATGATATAAGGAAATAAATAATAACTTTATTATTGCCTCTAGGGCATATTTCCTTCAGTCTCCCACTTGCACTAGAGTCAATAATCTAGATTACACAGTAATGATTCTAACACCCATGGAGCTTTGGTGCTGATCATGTTTTGCTCGTGGAAGAGGCTTAGTCAACGGGTCTGCAACATTCAGATCCGTATGTATCTTGCAAATCTCTATGTCTCCCACCTGGACTAGATCCCGGATGGAATTGAAGCATCTCTTGATGTGCTTGGTTCTCTTGTGAAATCTGGATTCTTTTGCCAAGGCAATTGCACCAGTATTGTCACAAAAGATTTTTATTGGACTCTATGCACTAGGTATGCCACCTAGATCGGATATGAACTCCTTCATCCAGACTCCTTCATTTGCTGCTTCTGAAGCAGCTATGTACTCGGCTTCACATGTAGATCCCGCTACAACGCTTTGTCTAGAACTGCACCAACTGACAGCTCCACCGTTTAAAGTAAACACGTATCCGGTTTGCGATTTGGAATCGTCCGGATCAGTGTTAAAGCTTGCATCAACGTAACCTTTTACGATGAGCTCTTTGTCACCTCCATATATGAGAAACATATCCTTAGTCCTTTTCAGGTATTTCAGGATGTTCTTGACCGCTGTCCAGTGATCCACTCCTGGATTACTTTGGTACCTTCCTGCTAGACTTATAGCAAGGCACACATCAGGTCTGGTACACAGCATTGCATACATGATAGAGCCTATGGCTGAAGCATAGGGAACATCTTTCATTTTCTCTCTATCTTCTGCAGTGGTCGGGCATTGAGTCTTACTCAACTTCACTCCTTGTAACACAGGCAAGAACCCTTTCTTTGCTTGATCCATTTTGAATTTCTTCAAAACTTTGTCAAGGTATGTGCTTTGTGAAAGTCCAATTAAGCGTCTTGATCTATCTCTATAGATCTTAATGCCTAATATGTAAGCAGCTTCACCGAGGTCTTTCATTGAAAAACTCTTATTCAAGTATCCCTTTATGCTATCCAGAAATTCTATATCATTTCCAATTAGTAATATTTCATCTACATATAATATCAGAAATGCTACAGAGCTCCCACTCACTTTCTTGTAAATACAGGCTTCTCCAAAAGTCTGTATATAACCAAATGCTTTGATCACACTATCAAAGCGTTTATTCCAACTTCGAGAGGCTTGCACCAGTCCATAAATGGATCGCTGGAGCTTGCACACTTTGTTAGATCCCTTTGGATCGACAAAACCTTCTAGTTGCATCATATACAACTCTTCTTCCAGAAATCCATTCAGGAATGCAGTTTTGACATCCATCTGCCAAATTTCATAATCATAAAATGCGGCAATTGCTAACATGATTCGGACAGACTTAAGCATCGCTACGGGTGAGAAGGTATCATCGTAGTCAATCCCTTGAACTTGCCGAAAACCTTTTGCGACAAGTCGAGCTTTGTAGACAGTAATATTACCGTCAGCGTCAGTCTTCTTCTTGAAGATCCATTTATTCTCAATTGCTTGCCGATCATCGGGCAAGTCAACCAAAGTCCATACTTTGTTCTCATACATGGATCCCATCTCAGATTTCATGGTTTTAAGCCATTTTGTGGAATCTGGGCTTACCATCGCTTCTTCATAGTTCGTAGGTTCATCATGATCTAGTAGCATGACTTGCAGAACAGGATTACCGTACCACTCTGGCGCGGATCTTACTCTGGTTGATCTACAAGGTTCAGTAGTATCTTGTTCTGAAGTTTCATGATCATCATCATTAGCTTCCTCACTAACTGGTGTAGGTGTCACAGAAACAGTTTTCTGTGATGCACTACTTTCCAATAAGGGAGCAGGTACAGTTACCTCGTCAAGTTCTACTTTCCTCCCACTCACTTCTTTTGAGAGAAACTCCTTCTCTAGAAAGTTTCCAAACTTAGCAACAAAAGTTTTGCCTTCGGGTCTATGATAGAAGGTGTATCCAATAGTTTCCTTTGGATATTCTATGAAGACACATTTCTCCGATTTGGGTTCGAGCTTATCAGGTTGAAGCTTTTTCACATAAGCATCGCAGCTCCAAACTTGCAGAAACGACAACCTTGGTTTCTTGCCAAACCACAGTTCATAAGGCGTCGTCTCAAGGATTTTGATGGTGCCCTATTTAACGTGAATGCGGCCGTCTCTAGAGCGTATCCCCAAAACAATAGCGGTAAATCAGTAAGAGACATCGTAGATTGCACCATATCTAGTAAAGTACGATTACGACGTTCGGACACACCATTACGCTGTGGTGTTCCGGGTGGCGTGAGTTGCAAAACTATTCCACAATTTTTCAAATGTACACCAAACTCGTAACTCAAATATTCTCCTCCACGATCAGATCATAGGAATTTTATTTTCTTGTTACGATGATTTTCAACTTCACTCTGAAATTCTTTGAACTTTTCAAACGTTTCAGACTTATGTTTCATTAAGTAGATATATCCATATCTGCTTAAGTCATCTGTGAAGGTGAGAAAATAACGATATCCGCCATGAGCCTCAATATTCATCGGACCACATACATCTGTATGTATGATTTCCAACAAATCTGTTGCTCTCTCCATAGTACCGGAGAACGGTGTTTTAGTCATCTTGCCCATGAGGCACGGTTTGCAAGTACCAAGTGATTCATAATCAAGTGGTTCCAAAAGTCCATCAGTATGGAGTTTCTTCATGCGCTTTACACTGATATGACCTAAACGGCAGTGCCACAAATAGGTTGCACTATCATTATCAACTCTACATCTTTTGGCTTCAACATTATGAATATGTGTGTTACTACTATCGAGATTCAATAAGAATAGACCACTCTTCAAGGGTGCATGACCATAAAAGATATTACTCATATAAATAGAACAACCATTATTCTCTGATTTAAATGAATAACTGTCTCGCATCAAACAAGATCCAGATATAATGTTCATGCTTAACGCTGGCACCAAATAACAATTATTTAGGTCTAATATTAATCCCGAAGGTAGATGTAGAGGTAGCATGCCGACTGCAATCACATCGACTTTGGAACCGTTTCCCACGTGCATCGTCACCTCGTCCTTAGCCAATCTTCGCTTAATCCGTAGTCCCTGTTTCGAGTTGCAAATATTAGCAACAGAACCAGTATCAAATACCCAGGTGCTACTGCGAGCATTAGTAAGGTACACATCAATAACATGTATATCACATATACCTTTGTTCACCTTGCCATCCTTCTTATCCGCCAGATACTTGGGGCAGTTTCGCTTCCAGTGACCAGTCTACTTGCAGTAGAAGCACTCAGTTTCAGGCTTAGGTCCAGGTTTGGGTTTCTTCTCTTGAGTAGCAACTTGCTTGCCGTTCTTTTTGAAGTTCCCCTTCTTCTTTCCTTTGCCCTTTTTCTTGAAACTAGTGGTCTTGTTGACCATCAACACTTGATGCTCCTTCTTGATTTCTACCTCCGCAGCTTTCAGCATTGCGAAGAGCTCGGGAATAGTCTTATTCATCCCTTGCATATTATAGTTCATCACGAAGCTCTTGTAGCTTGGTGGCAGTGATTGGAGAATTCTGTCGATGACGCAATCATCTGGAAGATTAACTCCCAATTGAATCAAGTGATTATTGTACCCAGACATTTTGAGTATATGCTCACTGACAGAACTGTTCTCCTCCATCTTGCAGCTATAGAACTTATTGGAGATTTCATATCTCTCAATCCGGGCATTTGCTTGAAATATTAACTTCAACTCCTGGAACATCTCATATGCTCCATGACGTTCAAAACCTCGTTGAAGTACCGATTCTAAGCCTTAAAGCATGGCACACTGAACTATCGAGTAGTCATCAGCTTTGCTCTGCCAGACGTTCATAACATCTGGTGTTGCTCCAGCAGCAGGCCTGGCACCCAGCGGTGCTTCCAGGACGTAATTCTTCTGTGCAGCAATGAGGATAATCCTCAAGTTACGGACCCAGTCCGTGTAATTGCTACCATCATCTTTCAACTTTTCTTTCTCAAGGAACGCATTAAAATTCAACGGAACAACAGCACGAGCCATCTATCTACAATCAAGCAAAAAACAAGCAAGATACTATCAGGTACTAAGTTTCATGATAAATTTAGGTTCAATTAATTTAACTTAAAGAACTCCCACTTAGATAGACATCCCTCTAATCCTCTAAGTGATTACGTGATCCAAATCAACTAAACCATGTCCGATCATCACGTGAGATGGAGTAGTTTCATTGGTGAACATCACTATGTTGATCATATCTACTATATGATTCACGCTCGACCTTTCGGTCTTCGTGTTCCGAGGCCATATCTGTATATGCTTGGCTCGTCAAGTATAACCTGAGTATTCTGCGTGTGCAACTGTTTTGCACCCGTTGTATTTGAACGTAGAGCCTATCACACCCGATCATCACGTGTTGTCTCAGCACGAAGAACTTTTGCAATGGTGCATACTCAAGGAGAACACTTCTTGATAATTAGTGAGAGATCATCTTATAATGCTTCCGTCAATCAAAGCAAGATAAGATGCATAAAAGATAAACATCACATGCAATCAATATAAGTGATATGATATGGCCATCATCATCTTGTGCTTGTGATCTCCATCTCCGAAGCACCATCGTGATCACCATCGTCACCGGCGCGACACCTTGACCTCCATCGTAGCATCGTTGTCGTCTCACCAACCTTGTTCTTCCACGACTATCGCTACCGCTTAGTGATAAAGTAAAGCATTACAGCGCGGTTGCATTGCATACAATAAAGCGACAACCATATGGCTCCTGCCAGTTTCCGATAACTCGGTTACAAAACATGATCATCTCATACAATAAAATTTAGCATCATGTCTTGACCATATCACATCACAACATGCCCTGCAAAAACAAGTTAGACGTCCTCTACTTTGTTGTTGCAAGTTTTACGTTGCTGCTATGGGCTTAAGCAAGAACCAATCTTACCTACGCATCAAAACCACAACGATAGTTTGTCAAGTTGGTGTTGTTTTAACCTTTGCAAGGACCGGGCGTAGCCACACTTGGTTCAACTAAAGTTGGAGAAACTGTCACCCGCAAGCCACCTATGTGCAAAGCACGTCGGGAGAACCGGTCTCGCGTAAGCGTACGCGTAATGTCGGTCCGGGCCGCTTCGTCCAACAATACCGCCGAACCAAAGTATGACATGCTGGTAAGCAGTATGACTTATATCGCCCACAACTCACTTGTGTTCTACTCGTGCATATAACATCAACATATAAAACCTAGGCTCGGATGCCACTGTTGGGGAACGTAGTAATTTCAAAATTTTCCTACGCACACGCAAGATCATGGTGATGTATAGCAACGAGAGGGGAGAGTGTGATCTACGTACCCTTGTAGATCGACAACGGAATCGTTTGGTTGATGTAGTCGTACGTCTTCACGGCCCGACCGATCAAGCACCAAAACTACGGCACCTCCTAGTTCTAGCACACGTTCAGCTCGATGACGATCCCCGGGCTCCGATCCAGCAAAGCGTCGGGGAGGAGTTCCGTCAGCACGATGACGTGGTGACGATCTTGATGTTCTACCGCCGCAGGGCTTCGCCTAAGCACCGCTACAATATGACCGAGGTGGAATATGGTGGAAGGAGGCACCGCACACGGCTAAGGAACGATCACGAAGATCAACTTGTGTGTCTAGGGGTGCCCTCTACCCCCGTATATAAAGGATCTAGGGGAGGAGGCCGGCCGGCCTTCTATGGCGCACCAAGGAGGAGTCCTCCTCCTAGTAGGAGTAGGACTCCTACTAGGAGGGGGAAAGAAGTGGGGAGGGAGAGGGAAAAGGGGGGGCGCCGCCCCCCTCTCCTAGTCCAATTCGGACCAGGGGGGAGGAGGCGCGCAGCCCACCTCTGGCAGCCCCTCTCTCTCTCCACTAAGGCCCATATGGCCCATTACTTCTCCCGGGGGGGTTCCGGTAACCCTCCGGCTCTCCGGTTTTCTCCGAAATCACCCGGAACGCTTCCGGTGTCCGAATATAGCCGTCAAATATATCAATTTTTATGTCTCGACCATTTCGAGACTCCTCGTCATGTCCGTGATCACATCCGGGACTCTGAACTAACTTCGGTACATCAAAACTCATAAACTCATAATATAACTGTCATCGAAACCTTAAGCGTGCGGACCCTACGGGTTCGAGAACAATGTAGACATGACCGAGACACGTCTCCGGTCAATAACCAATAGCGGAACCTGGATGCTCATATTGGCTCCTACATATTCTACGAAGATCTTTATCGGTCAGACCGCATAACAACATACGTCGTTCCCTTTGTCATGGGTATGTTACTTGCCCGAGATTCGATCGTCGGTATCTCAATACCTAGTTCAATCTCGTTACCGGCAAGTCTCTTTACTCGTTCTGCAATACATCATTCCGCAACTAACTTATTAGTTGCAATGCTTGCAAGGCTTAAGTGATGTGCATTACCAAGAGGGCCCAGAGATACCTCTCCGACAATCGAAGTGACAAATCCTAATCTCGAAATACGCCAACCCAACATGTACCTTTGGAGACACCTGTAGAGCTCCTTTATAATCACCCAGTTACGTTGTGACGTTTGGTAGCACACAAAGTGTTCCTCTGGCAAACGGGAGTTGCATAATCTCATAGTCATAGGAACATGTATAAGTCATGAAGAAAGCAATAGCAACATACTAAACGATCGGGTGCTAAGCTAATGGAATGGGTCATGCCAATCAGATCATTCACCTAATGATGTGATCTCGTTTAATCAAATAACAACTCCTTGTTCATGGTTAGGAAACATAACCATCTTTGATTAACGAGCTAGTCAACAATTCTAGCATGAATAATAAACATTTATCATGATATAAGGAAATAAATAATAACTTTATTATTGCCTCTAGGGCATATTTCCTTCACGGGAACCATGCAGACATGACCGAGACAACTCTCCGGCCAATAACCAACAGCGGGATCTGGATACCTATGTTGGCTCCCACATATTCCACGATGATCTCATCGGATGAACCACGATGTCGAGGATTCAATCAATCCCGTATTCAATTCCCTTTGTCAATCGGTGCGTTACTTGCCCGAGATTCGATCGTCGGTATCCCAATACCTTGTTCAATCTCGTTACCGGCAAGTCACTTTACTCGTTCCGTAACACATCATCCCGTGACCAACTACTTAGTCACACTGAGCTCATTATGATGATGCATTACCGAGTGGGCCCAGAGATACCTCTCCGTCATACGGAATGACAAATCCCAGTCTCGATTCATGCCAACCCAACAGACACTTTCGGAGATACCTATAGTGTACCTTTATAACCACCCAGTTACATTGTGACGTTTGGCGCACCCAAAGCACTCCTACAGTATCCGGGAGTTGCACAATCTCATGCTCTAAGGAAATGATACTTGACACTTAGAAAAGCTCTACCAAACAAACTACACGATCTTGTGCTATGCTTAGGATTGGGTCTTGTCCATCACATTATTCTCCTAATGATGTGATCCCGTTATCAATGACATCCAATGTCCATGGTCAGGAAACCGTAATCATCTATTGATCAATGAGCTAGTCATCTAGAGGCTTACTAGGGACATGTTGTGGTCTATATATTCACACATGTATTACGATTTCCGGATAACACAATTATAGTATGAACAATAGACAATTATCATGAACAAGGAAATATAATAATAACCATTTTATTATTGCCTCTAGGGCATATTTCCAACATATGTTTTTTCAACAATTTTCATTAACTCGGGCAAAAAATTACCACGATATTTGTATATGAGTTATCAGCTCTCATGTGCGTGTATTATCATGTGGTTTTACACATGAGTTATTGGGAGGTATTTTTTAACAACATTTTTTCTTGGTCAAAAAGTTATCATGTATGGATTAAGTAAGTTATCAGCTCTGTTATATGTATATTACCATGTTATTTACACACAAGTTATTAGGGTACAACAAACTTTTATCCCGAGGTCAAAAGTTACTGTAGAGTTTGTAGTGAGTTATCAACTTCATTGTGTGTATAATACCGTGTTATTTGCACATAAAGTACTGGGAATATGTTTTCAACAAATC
>NC_057794.1:51577360-51586275 GCF_018294505.1 Triticum aestivum | reverse complement strand
CGCCGCGCGGTTCACCTAAGTATCAGGTATGATGTGCTTCTATTACCATGATATTCACGCAAACGTTATTAAGGTTATATTTTTCAACAATTTTTCCTCGGGGTCCAAGTTATCATGGTGTTTATACCTAAGTTATCATGTATATGATGCATTATTATCATGATGTTTAAACAAACTGGGGTGCATTTTTGACAACTTTTTTCCTTTAGGTCAAAGTTGTCGTGGTGTTTGTGCCTAAGTTATCAGGGTTGCCATGCAGAAATTACCGTGTTGTTTGCACATAAATTATTGGGGAGATGTTTCAATAATTTTTTTCACCCCCGGTCGAAATTACCATGACATTTATACGTAAGTTATCAGGTCCTGATGCACAAATTACCATGCCATTTGCACAGAAGTTTCCGGGGTATGTTTCAACCAAAAAAATCCCTCATGTGAAGTTGCCATGATATTTACAACGAGGCTACATACCATGCTATTTACATAGAAATTACTAGAGTATTTTTTTTCAACAAGATCGAAGTTACCACATAAGTTATCAATTATCTACTTATTTACAAAGAAAATATTGAAGTAAGTTTTCAATAAATTTTTATGGGATGCATTTTGTGGCCGACATGGTAGTCAGAGAAGCATAAAGAAATCTAGTTTTCAAATAGTAAATAACAACTAAACTTCGTTTGGTTGGTTATTGGGTTGGATAATATCCTAGCCGACCTGAGTTCAAATCCTTGCATGCACTTTATTTTTCTTTTCAATCTATGGAACCAGCCATGCATGCAGCGAATAATTAGGGGGGAAATCCTTCCTTCTGGAAACGGTTAATTTATATGCACAATGAATAATCAGGAAACAAATCTCGTAGTTAATGTCATAGCTAATGTTTCGCATGCAAGTGCCGTTTAATAGATGCATGCAGAGAAATAAATCTCATAATTAATATGGGGAAAGGAAAGAAAACCGAGCGCATTATATGGGAAAGGTGGACCGCGCGATTGAGATCCGATGGTGATCCAGTTCGTTCGGATCTAATCACAAGATCGGAACGTTTGGTAGTTACAAATTTCGATTTTAGTAATAGATACATCTCTTTTCATCCATTTTAATGACAAGTATTTTCAGACGGTGGGAGTATAATATTTGGAGTAAACTGTTCAACAATTTGATGGATTACTTGACTGCAAACATCTACAAAAATAATAGGAATCTGTTAAGTATCTGACGTCACATGCACATGACAAATCAAACGTTTTCGATGGCAAATTTATTGAAGCAAGGATGACAACTTTAATTGGCAAGCATGCCAATTTCGTGCTTCAGTTTATTTTTTGATAGAAAATTGCCGTGTGTGTCAACTAAGTTGCCATCCTTGTGTTACTAGAATTGCCATCGGAAACGTTCAATTTGCCGTGTGCACGTATCTGACGCCACATCCTTATCATTTCCAAAATAAAAAACTAATACATGGATTTCCTCTTGGTAACTGACAGGCTCACAGCGCTGACTGCTCAGTGGTTACAATACACACGTGCAATGTTGTCGAGCTTCTGGAAAGTCGAATCTAAGGGCCTGTTCTGCAATGCCCCAGCTTCTGCAAAACTTCTCAAATCTGGCTTCTCGCGTGGCTTCTCGCTTCTGGTGGCGATCTGGAAATCGTTCGGCAGCGTGAGCTTCTGAAGTTAGCGTTTTGGAGTGGGCTGAGAGCCCAAGTGGCTGTGCAAGAGGCATGGGCCTGGTCGGATTGGTGGGTGTGGACGTTATTTTCAGCCCATGTGGCAGGTTGGCTGGTGAATCATTATGTTCGCTCGTGAAGTTTTCCTCATACCGGTTCGATCATTCACTTGGCGGTGGCATTGCTTTGTAATTTCACCCAACTCTGTCTTCTCTGTTTTCTGGGAGCTGGCAAATGCTAGCTTCGGAAACTCCTCAATTTTTGCACGTAGACGCCCGCCATCTTCTCAGATTTCGACTCCGTGAAGCTAGAGCATTCGGCTCAGCTTCATACGTGGAGTTGACGAAGCTGGGAGCTGGAGCGTTGCAGAGCAGGCCCTAAGTCATGGCAGGTTCTTAATATATGTCACCTGGTAGCCAGACACTGCAGCAAATCATTTTATGTTGATAGCTAGTAGCACTACTAGGAAAAGGCATGCTAGTGGCGCACCGAATTTTCCTTCTAATGGCGCACTACCGGTGCGCCATTGGCATCACGCCATTAGAATTAAATTCTAATGGCGCACCACCGGTGCGCCATTAGTATCTGGTGTTTTAATGGTGCACCACATAGTGCGCCATTAGTATAGCCTGCAGTGCGCCATTAGAATGCCTCCCAGGGGGCCATATGTACCCATGTGCTTTGGCATTCTAATGGCGCACCAGTAGTTAATGCACCATTAGTGTGATGATCATAGTGCGTCATTAGTGTCTTGTGTGGTGCGCCATTAGTATGAATATTAGGTTTTTTTTTTGCTTTTCTGATTTTTGCACAGGTTACAAAATATATTATTGGACAAAATATAGACAGCAACATCAGATTCATCGAATACAATAGAAGATTAGTTTCCGAATACAATTCATCATATTAGTCTCCGAATTCAAAAGACCGAACAAAGATAAGACATTACAAGTCTCAAGACCGCGAGTATCGAGTTTGCCTTCACATTACAAGTCAATATCGATCATCTAAACTACCATCACATAGAAGAGAGCTATGGTCATCACGATGAGCATCATCGCGATCAAACTGGTCTTCATCCGGTTCCTCCAACGCTCCCTCCTCTCTCCCTCTAGATAGCGGGCATATCTACATTCGGCCTCCGCCCTAGTGGTGTACCCTTTGTAACTGTTACCGCTGAAACGGTGAACCTGTCTCCGACACTCCTCCCAGTCGTCGTAGACTCCGGGAACCTTACCCTTGTACACGACATACGACGGCATCTCTATGCACAAGCCAAACAACAGACAATACATAAGCAATATGTAAGTATGCAACAAAAGGATCGGAAGAGAAAAGCAAGACATTAATAGCACGATTCATGGTCCTACTAATAAATAGCATCAATTACATCTAAGTTGAACGACTGTCCAAACCAAAGAGACATACGAATTCATTAAAGTATAATTACAACATGAGCTAATCAATGTTTCAGAACTACACATCATTACTTTCAACTCGACTCATCGGACAGGAACGTGGATGAAGCCGCCGTCTGTCGTGATGGTCATGAAATCGCGGTCGTTGTCACCCTGCATTTGTAGCATTTCATCTATCTCATTGTTGGACGGTTGATATCTAAGGAAGAACTGCCCCGAGGTATGAAGGACATCTTGATGGATGATGTCCGCAAACTCCGACTGGATGCGAAAGAATTCTTGTCTGAGGTCCGCGTCCTGGACTGCCGACAAGCTCGCGGCCCAATCTTTGAGATTATCTGGTAGCAGAAGTTGATGATGGTCCCTTACGATCGCCCGCATGTGATGGAGGGCGTAGTAGGCATCCTTCTGACCGCCAGGCGGCTGCTTGACGCAGCAGAACTTCGTATTGTGTGAGAACATGTGCTTGCCGTACTTACAAACTGCCCTAGTGAAGGTGCCTCCAGATTTGGCGTAGGCGGGGAGAACATCATCAAGAACTTTCTTGACATTTGTGTAGTCTATCTTGGAGTTACGGCTCGGGTCTAAATACGTGGCCATGGAATATTTCAGGCTTAAGAGGATGAGTGTGCAATGTGTGTCACTGCACAGAACACGGAATGTTAGAAAAAAAAGAACGATCGAAATCTAAGAAATCATATGTTACGGGGCGGTTAAGGGATGACTTACTCGGGAAAGTAAGCCACAAGGAAGTTATCCTTATCTGGGTTTGCCAGAATGACGCCTTCGAGGTGTGAACTCGCAACTTGGCGGTCCCCAGCGCTGCTCAAGTGCTTGGCACGCATGTAGAAGGGGTCGACTATCACGATGTCCGGGGTCTTGTCTCTAATGATCCGCATCTCCATACTCAGTGAAAACAGTCGAACGAAGGTGTAGTGCAGCGGATGAAGGTTAAACATAGCAAAGATGTCATCAAACCGCAGGACGATCGTACCCCCGATGTCGCCATCCACAAAGCCCTTGCCCTCTGGCACCTTGGTCACGAAAACCAGGTATGCCACATCCTTCTCTCCGAGACGCCGCTTCTCCAAAGAAAGAACATTGTTGTGCAGAATCCGCATAGCACCGGTTGCAGCATTCAGCATATTTGGCGGTAGCATCGCCCTACCCGCCACATGCACCCTCCTCGAGATATCCTTAGGTGAAGGTGGCCCGTCCTGAGCATGGATCGAACTCGGTGCCGGCTGGCTCGCATCGGCGCCCTTGTTAGTCTTTCGTTTCCGTCCCTTCTTCTTGATCTCCTGTAATGGGACCGAGTTCTGCTCACAGACCGCCTTCTTGAGCGTGTTGGGGCTGATAATATTTCGCACCTCAGCTATCTGAGGCTCGGTGAAGGCGGGAGCTGGAGGCGTGTCCTGAGAACTGAACGCCAGACGACGCCTGTTGCAATTGGATTTCTCCACCATACCAGCTAGATCGCGGTCATCTTGGTTGGGTTCTTGAGAAAGAGGCCCGCAGAACTCGTCAGCGTACCCATATTCGGCAAAGTCCTTATCAACTTTGGTAAATATACCATCGTCGTTGTCGTCGCCGTCCGGATCCTGTACCATAGGGTTGTCTGGATCCTGTGCCATAGGGATGTTCGGCAGGTCCGGTAGCGTTGCAGCGTTCTTGCCATGGCTTGGCGCCGGCACGACTGGCGGTCTTGTCTGTGGGGTGGTGTCCCCCGCCCCCAAACGAATCTGGCTCTTCGGCCAAAGCAGGGGCCAGTTTATGCAGGTGTTGAGGGTCATCTCATCTTCTTCGTCGGCCCCAGCAGGTCGAATCGGAGGTAACAGCTCGTCGCAACCTGGCAACACCCGAACCACTTCAACCCTATACATTGTGGGTGGCATCGGATTACCGTGGAACATGGGGTTGCCCGGTTGAATGATTCTGCCCTTGGCGACATCGACCAACTCGGCGCCCATGAAGTGCAGAAGAGTGCAAGGAACATCGGCGGTGCCCTGCGAAAACATGTACAGGGCGTCAGGGATGCCCAGTCAAAGGCAAGGAGATGAAGTCATCAACCGAGAGGCTTAGTTACCGTGATGCCATCGAGCTCGGCTAATGTCGAGGCACCGCCAACGGCGGGCGTGCAACTGATGGAGGGGGCGCTTGCTGGCGAGGTGTCGGCCGGCGTACACCCGGGTGCATTAAGCTCCAATGCCCGTGCCGACGCCAGAGACACGAATACCGCCTCCGCCGGAGACACCAATGGCGCCGCCGCCGCAGACACCAATGGCGCCGCCGGGGACACCAATGGAGCCGCCTGCACGCTGTGCGAGTTGCTGGCCGTGAAGCTGGGAACCAGGGGAGACCCCTGTTGGCCGCCCGCAATCCACGTCGTCAGCCCATAAATCAACGTAGGCACCATGGCGTTGAGCATCGTTCCAAGTTGTTGTTGCACTTGCTCTTGGACAAGCTCCAGAATCCGCGCCACTTGTGCCTTGAGTTCTTCAACCTCGCGCGTCTGGCTTTCCGAGCTGGTCTTTTTCTCCTTCCGCACACCAGCGGCATAGTATGACCCCCATTTTGTGGACAAGCCTTTGCCGGCCACATGACCAGCTGACGTCGGCTTAGTGAGCTTATCCTTGTTTTTCATTACGTTCAACGCCCTATTTAAAGGGGCGTCGAAAGGGGAGCTCTTAGACGACCCCGCGCTACTGCTTTCAGTGTCCTGCGAAAGGAACGTGAACCATTTAGAAATATTGGGGATTAATTAGAGTGCAACCATATGGAGCTAATTACGCGGGGGTGTATTCCTTACCAGAAGAAGCTCAAGCGCCCTGGTCTTCGGATCCATGGTAAGCTCCTTTGTTATTGGGTCCTCCTTGTACCGGGCCCTGACATAGTTCCTGGTCTGCTTGTCACCGCTGTATTTCTCGAAGCGGGGCGGTAGGCCTTGCTCGGCACGCTCCGCGTCCTCCTTGTCCCATATAGGCTCCGCCACTCTGTAACCGTCGGGACCGAGTTTGTGTTCCCCTAAGTTCAACTCCCGCATTTCTTTCCCCCACTGACTTGATTCGGAGGTTGCACTGCTCTCGCACTTGATCTTGAACCCCTTGTACTCATCTTCGCTCATCAAAGGATATTTCGCCTTGATCTTCTCATAACTATCACATTTATCAATCATTCTCTTCACCGTGCTTTTCCAAGTAGACAGGGCCGTGCTCATCTTCGTGAGGGCGGCACTGTTCACTTTATTCCCTGAGAGGCGTGTGTTTTCAAATTCGGCGGGGAACTTGTATCGTTCGTGCAGCTTCGTGAAGAGGAGGTTGCGCAAATTCCCTCGGTCCTTATGCCTAAGGTTCTCGGTGTTGATCGAGACGGTGCTCCGGAGAATGCACCCAAGCTGACCCGAGTACCCCTTGACTATATGTTTGGGCTCCATTGGATTCCCGTCGGAGTCCACTTGAGTGAATTCCTCCTTGAGGGTGCGGAGCGCATTCGGGCGCCGGTCCTTCCTTTGCTTCTTCGGTTGGCTGCCATCTGTGTGTGCGCCGCCATCATCTGTGGTGGCATCCTCAGCAGCACCATCAGTGGTGTCATCCCCGATGCCACTAGGGGTTGTGTAGTCAGGATCGGTGTCTTCCGTGGCGTCCTCATAGCGGTGAGGTTCTTCCTCCATCTCCTGGGACAGCTCCTAGAATTGCTTGCCGCCTGAACCGCCGGCCTCATCGTTGTGGGCCATGTTTCACTCTAAATAGGAAAAAAGTTTGGTCAAAAAGTTGGTTATTGTCAAGGAACAAGATCATGGTCTCATCATTTAGGGTTTGTCGACACCGAGGCAGTCTAGGAAAAAATAAATCCGCAAGTCAATATATCAGGACCCATCACATCTTCATAGACTCGATGGGGCCTCAAATGCCCTTCCTCATCTACAACTAGTTGTCCGCCTCAATCGATGGGTTTTCTCACATTTTTCTGATTCAAACTAGATTTCGATGGCTGTTAGGTTATTCGGAAGCAGTAGCAACTTGTAGAGGGTGCAAACTAGCCAGCATTGGGAAGTTCCAGTCTACTAGTAGAGGGAAAAACATGAGGAGCAGCTTGTAGGTTTTCTTGCTCCGGTGGGACGGGATGGAGGATATAGCTATAGCACCCCTATATCGTACATAGATTTATTTTTTGCCCTGTTGCTCTTACTAGTTTTAGCTTATCAAAGTGGATGTATGTATCACATGTTTCTGAAACTAGATTTGTATTGCTGGTAGGTTATTTTGTGTATGTGATCTAAAATAAATACAAAAAATATTTTTTGCCCTGCTTCTCTTACTAGTTTTAGCTTATCAAAGTGGATGTATGTATCATATTCTTCTGGTGCATGAGAGAGTGAGGGGTAAACCACAAGCTAGACAAGTGAAGGTGGTGGAGTGGTGCTGCATCCCCATCCATCCATCTATCCATCCATTTGCATCATCTCTTTTGACTTGACCACATTGGCTCATAGCTAATCTAGCCAAGCTACCTAGATCCACCTGCTTGCTTGTTGCACATTGTGTGGAGGGAGCAGATCTCGCCACTGCTTAAGTGTAAAGCTAGATAGTGTGTGTGTGAGAGTCCACTTAGCTGAAAATGTTGCAAGACATGATTTATCTGTTCAGTCACCATCACACACACTCAGATTAACATTCAACACCTGAACTAGAGTTAACAAATTGGGCATCTTCTAGGTCAAACTATAAATGTTGATTAATTTTTGTTTCGGTTGAGAATCGGGCACCTTCTAGGTCAAGAAAATTGGGCATGACCTTTGCTAATTTTCTTGACCTATGAGTGCCCCATTCTCAACCGAAACGGAAATTAATCAACATTTCAGGAGAAAGGGGTCATTTCAGAAGATCACAAGTAGCAGCAGCATCACAAGTTGACAAAATCACAAGTAGCAGCAGCATCACAAGTAGTGCAGCAGCAGCATCACAAGTAGTGCAGCAGCAGCAGCAACATCACAAGTAGTACATCAGCAGCAGTGAATAAAATCTAGCCAAGTAGCAGCAGCATCACAAGTAGTGCAGCAGCATCACAAGTAGTACATCAGCAGTAGTGAATTTATATGAAGTTTTTGAAATTTATGGAAGTTTCTAGTACACTAAAGGAGAGAAAGGAGAGGAAGTATGTAACGCCCCAAATATACTTTCCATATTTGTATCCAACTCTTGCCGTCTCCGGCGCTAAGTTATATTTATTTCTCGGGTTCGGGTCTTTGTCTCCGTGTGTTGTTTTTCTTTTTCGTGCATCTCTTATCATGCCATCACGTGCATTGCATTTGCATACATGGTCATCTCATGCATTCGAGCATTTTCCCCGTTGTCCGTTTTGCATTCCGGCGCTTCGTTCTCCTCCGGTGGCCTTTTCTAGCTTTCTTTCGTGTGTGGGGATTAAACATTTCCGGATTGTACCGAGACTTGCCATGCGGCCTTGTCTTAATACCGGTAGACCGCCTGTCAAGTTTCGTATCATTTGGACTTCGTTTGATACTCCAACGGTTAACCGAGGGACCGAAAAGGCCTTGTGTGTGTTGCAGCCCAACACCCCTCCAATTTGGCCCAAAACCCACCAAACTCTGCTCCATCGTCTCGGTCGTTCGATCACGATCGTGTGGGCGAAAACCGCACCTCATTTGGACTCTCCTAGCTCCCTCTATGCCTATATATAGACCCCCCTCCTCCAAATCCCGGATCCCCTCGTCTCAAACCCTAGCTAAAAAAAACAGATCAACCCCGCCACCGCCGGACGTGTCCGCCCGCGCCGGACGTTGTCCGCCCCGCGCCGCCACGTGGGCG
>NC_057794.1:51567354-51576750 GCF_018294505.1 Triticum aestivum | reverse complement strand
CCCGCCGCCCTCTCCCTCCCGGCCGGCGAGCCCCTCCTCCGCGCCAAGTCCGACGCCGGCGAGCTCCAAGTCGGGCCGGTGAACCTCGGGAGTCGCGCCACTGCTACAGTGCGGCTGGATCTAGATCTGGGTTGACCTCTCTCCCCCGAAACCCTAATTTTTCGTGCTATCTTTGACTGCTTGTATCTTCGCAACCATAGCTCTGTTTTGGGCGTATGATATATCAGAATCTTCGCCTCGACATGTACATCATTTCATTCCATTGCATCATTTGCATTTGAGGTCATCTTGTTGCCCAAAATGCTGTTAGAAGGAGGCTTCGTGAGTTAAATTGCAGATCCGTTAGTTCATCATGCATTTTTGTCATTTTTGCCATGTTTAATTCGTGCATGATATGCCTGTGCCCCTTTGGGATGAATTGTTAAGCATTTTGTCTTCTTTCCAGAGGTGCCATCCATGCATTTTTAGGATGTGTGTGTTGTCTTGTGCAAGCTTGCAAAGAGAGGTACCTGAGATTGCTGATTTCAGAGACTTAGTGATTTTCACTAAGTCTGGGATATTTTAGTTCATGATGCTATATGTCCAGCTTGTTTCCTAGTGATCCGTGCCTATTTTGAGGATGATCAGTAAGGTAGTTTTGATATTTATGTTATGCTCTATCCATCCGTGTCTTTGTTGGCATATGTGGAATGCTCTAGGTTGACTCAATCAAGCTCAACTTTTGCTTCGTTGTTAATCTGGGCAGATCGTCAACTTGTTTGCGATTTTGCCGATGCTACCGTTAGTGTTCCATGCATGCTATGCCTTCGTTCTTGCCATGTGTAGCTAGCACATTGTGCCTTCTTGATGGTTATAGGCTTTCCTTGTCATGACTTGCACCGTAGTGAGTGCATCGAGCTCGTTTACATGCCTTCGTGAGTTATATTTCAGCGTGTCTCAGTTTTCACTAAGTCTGAAAACTGATTGTGTTCGAGCTATGTTCGTGAGCTCGGTAGAGTATTTTGTGAACCCTTTTGGCCCCAGGTCACTTTGGGTGTTTTGTTAAGCTTGTTGAGTAGCTCCATGCCATGTTATTACTTGTCATGTTCAGGTTTTCTATCATGTTGTTTTGCTGCTCCGAAGAGAGCATCGTGATCTGAAATTTCAGACTAGTGTTAATTTCACTAAGTCTGGAATCTGTTTTGCATTTGCGTTTTAGCCATGCTTGTTTGAACCTCTTAATGGATGAATTTGCCTATGGCTCAGTGCTAGTGTTTTGTTAACCATCTTGTGTACATCACTGCCATGTATTTTGTTTTCATGTTGGGTGGCTGTAGCATGTTCATTTCGTTGCATTTAGGAGCCTACTTGCTGTATATCGCAGATCGGTTCGTTTCGTAAAACGCTCGCCATTTCCAAACCGTAGCTCCGATTCCTATGATCTTTATATCGTTTTCAGGTGATTTCTTCCCCTATATCCAGTGGCACACTTGGTTCTCCAAGTTTATGCCAGGTTCCTGCATTTCCTGTCATATCTTGCATTTTGCATCCCGCATCGCATCCCGCATAGCATATCGTCATTTCATCATATTGCTTGGTCTTGCCCGTGGTTGATTGTATCCTTGTTGCTTGTTTGTCTTGTTGGGTAGAGCCGGGAGACGAGTTCGCTACCGAGGAGCCCGTTGAGTTTGCTTGTGACGATCCAGTCAACTCTGACAACTGTGCAGGCAAGATGATCATACCATCGAAATCACTACTATCTTTGCTATGCTAGTTTGCTCGCTCTTTTGCCTTGCCACTGCTACGATGCCTACCATTTGCTTGTCAGCCTCCCAATTGCATGATTGAACCTCTAACCCACCATTGTCCTAGCAAACCGTTGATTGGCTATGTTACCGCTTTGCTCAGCCCTTCTTATAGCGTTGTTAGCTGCAGGTGAAGATTGGAGCCGTTCCTTGTTGGAACATTTATTTTACTTGTTGGGATATCATTATATTGCTATGTTATCTTAATACATCTATATACTTGGTAAAGGGTGGAAGGCTCGGCCTCTCGCCTAGTGTTTTGTTCCACTCTTGCCGCCCTAGTTTCCGTCATATCGGTGTTATGTTCCCGGATTGTTGCGTCCCTTACACGGTTGGGCTATAATGGGAACCCCTTGATAGTTCGCCTTGATTAAAGTTTTTCCAGCAATGCCCAACATTGGTTTTACCATTTGCCACCTAGCCTCTTTTTCCCTTGGGTTTCCGGAGCCCGAGGGTCATCTTATTTTAACCCCCCCCCCCCGGGCCAGTGCTCCTCTGAGTGTTGGTCCGAACCAGGCAGCCTGCGGGGCCACCTCGGGGAAACTTGAGGGTTGGTTTTACTCGTAGCTTGACCTATCCGAGCGTGCCCTGAGAAAGAGATATGTGCAGCTCCTATCGGGATTTGTCGGCACATTCGGGCGGTGTTGCTGGACTTGTTTTGACCTGTCGAATCATCTTGTTGTACCGGGATACCGAGTCTGATCGGTGTGTCTTGGGTGGAGGTCTATTCCTTCGTTGACCGTGAGAGCTTGTTATGGGCTAAGTTGGGACCCCCCTGCAGGGATTGATCTTTCGAAAGCCGTGCCCGCGGTTATGGGCGGATGGGAATTTGTTAATGTCCGGTTGTAGATTACTTGAACTAAACTTAATTAAAATGAATCAACCGTGTGTGTTACCGTGATGGCCCCTTCTCGGCGGAGTCTGGGAAGTGGACACGGTGTTGGAGTTATGCTTGCGCAGGAGGTTCCTTTAGCTTCTCGCTCGTGCTTCGCCTTCTCTTCTCGCTCTCTTTTGCGTATAAGTTAGCCACCACATATGCTAGTCGCTTGCTGCAGCTCCACATATATTTGCCTTATCCATTCCTATGAGCTTAAATAGTTTTGATCGCGAGGGTGCCAGATTGCTGAGTCCCTGTGGCTCACAGATACTATAACTCCAGATGCAGGTCCAGGTGATTTCGCTCCAGGTGACGAGTACGAGCTCAAGTGGGAGTTCGACGAGGACTCTCAGCGTTATTATGTTTCCTTTCCCGATGATCAGTAGTGGTGCCTAGTTGGGGATCGATTCAGGGCCTTGTCGCACGTTGGGTTCTTTTCTATTTTGGCGCCGTAGTCGGGCCATGAGTGTTTGTTTGATGGATGTTATTTATGTACTCTAATGTGACGTGGCGAGTGTAAGCCAACTATGTTATCTCCCCCTTTTATTATGTATTACATGGGATGTTGTAATGATTGCCTGACTTGCGACATTGCTTTCAATGCGGTTATGTCTCTAAGTCGTGCCACGACACGTGGGAGCTATAGCCGCATCGAGGGCGTTACAAGTTGGTAATCAGAGCCTTCCCCGACCTTAGGAGCCCCCATTGCTTGATCGTTTTTAGCAGCCGAGTTGTGTCTAGAAAAAATGTTTTGAGTCCTTAGGAATTATATATCGGAGAGCTTAGGAATTCTTTTTACTTCCCAGTCTCCTCATCGCTCTGGTAAGGCATCCTGACGTAGAGTTTTGACTCTTCTCTTCTCAAATTTCACAAAAAAAAATTTAGGATCACGCGAGTATTTTGGATTTGCTCCGATGGTTTTGTGACGAGAACATTGTTCTTGGTGCCTCCTGTCTTTAGGGGTTGTGGCAGTGTCCCGGGGAGTTGAGCTCCGAGGTGTTGTCGTCACAATTTTATCATTGCAATTCTGGTATACTTGAGATATGTGCGCGACATCGGAAATCTCTTTTATGCAGTTCGTTGGTGAGATAACCTCGACGCCACCCAGTACTAGGGCGGGAGTTCGGGAGTATCGCCATAACTTGTATAACGGATGCTTTTCGAAGGTTGAGGTAGATGGTTTCCGAAGTTTTCTTGGTTATGTGTTGAAGGATGGATACAGCTGGATGTAGGATTTGCTAGTTTGGGTGAGATATTATGCTTCCCCTATATCCCCAACACCTGATTGCATAACCGGAAAGGTTCGGGAATTTCATAGGTGGGAATTCTAGTAGCTCTAGTTCTTCTTCCACGGATATTGGTTTGAGATTGGGATTTCTTACCGATTATTCGTTCTTGATCCGTACCTTGTTGAATTGTTTCTCTACCTTAATTCTACGTGGCTTCTCAATTTATGGATATGTGACCATTTGAAGAGGAATGCATTCGTTCATTTTGTTCGGATGTGAAGACTATATGTTGCAATTTTCATTCCGTTGGATTCAGCTTCTATATTGTTGTCTATCAATGTGCTAATGGTGGTCAACCTGTTCAGGATGGCTCCTCCAACGCGCACGACTCCGAATCCTGATCCGCCTCCACCTCCGCCTCCTCTGGAAGCATGGCAAGCTGTGATGGCCGCTACTAATGCAAATACACAGTTGATCATGCAAATCCTCCAAGAGCGGAATCAAGGCAGTCAAGGGAATCAAGGCAACAATCAGCACCACTTTGCTACACTGAACCAGTTCCTTGCTAATGGTCCAAAGACGTTCAGCGGTTGTGTTGAGGCTACCGATGCTGACGATTGGCTAGTGGATCTGGGCAAGCATTTTGAATGCAGCAACGTCAGGCCTGAAGATTTCGTCAAGTTCGCTTCTTTCCAGCTCAAAGATCAGGCTGCAGAGTGGTTCCAGCGGTACAAGGATTCCAGAGGTGGACGTTTGATCACTTGGAATGATTTTCGTCAAGATTTCCGCGCTCATCACATTCCTCAAAGTGTGGTTGAGAGTAAGCGTCAGGAATTCCGCAATCTGAAGCAAGGCTCTTTGTCTGTCTATGACTACAACAAGTTGTTCCAGAAGCTCGCCCGTTTTGCCAAGCAGGATGTTCCTGATGAGAAGAGCATGATCTATCAGTTCAGGGGTGGTCTTCGTGAGGAAATTCAGCTCACTCTTGTCCTCTTTGAGCCGTTGAGATACGATGAGTTCTACAACATGGCACTAAAGCAAGAGGCTGCTCAGATGAGGTGTGATGCTTCCAGGAAGCGTGCCAGAGATGTTACTCCGTCTTCCTCTACTCAAGTGGTCAAGCAGCAGAAGTTTTGGCTTCCTCCTCCTCCGTTCCGTCAGCCGTTTCAGCAGAAGAGCAAAGCTGGCAGTGGTTTCTCCCACCCACCCAACCCAGGCTTTCAGAACAAGTCTTCGTCTCAAGCGCCAAGACCGAGTGCTCCGTATCACCGTCCGCTTTCAGAGGTCACGTGCAACAAGTGCCAACAGAAGGGTCACTATGCCAACAAGTGTACCAACCAGAGGCGTCTTCCTCCTCCTCCTCCTGTCAGATCGGCAAGTACAGCTGTGGTCAAGCACAATCCCAAGCACGCCAAGGTCAATATGCTGAATGCAGCTCAGGCTGAGGATTCTTCAGATGTCATTATGGGTAACCTTCCTATTAATGATATTCCTGCAAAAGTTCTTTTTGACACGGGTGCATCGCATTGTTTCATGTCAAAGCCATTTTTTACCAAGCATGAGTTCGTTTCTTCTCATTTGGGTAAACATATGGATATCGTTTCTCCTGGAAAACGTTTGAGTGCAAGTCTGGAGGTGCCAGATGTCGCCATCACGATGGGCGATTTCAAGTTTCTTGCTTCTCCTATGGTTCTTGGTAACTCGGATATCGATCTTATTCTCGGGATGGACTGGCTCTCTAAGCATAAAGCTCAGCTTGATTGTGCAGCCAGGCAGATTCAACTGACTCATTCATCTGAGGATGTCATTGTCTTTGCCGCTCGGGATAATACCATCCGGTTGTTTTCTCTCAATGAGAAGGGTGAATTGGATGCTATTTCGCAGATTCCGGTTGTTTGTGAGTATCAAGACGTCTTTCTAGAAGAGCTCCCAGGAATGCCTCCGCACCGGCCAGTTGAATTCGTTATTGAACTTGAGCCTGGCACGGAACCTGTGTGCAAACGTCCTTACAAGCTCGGCCCCGAAGAGTTGAAGGAGTTGAAGAAACAACTCGATGAGCAAGAAAGATTGGGTCTCATCCGGCCTAGTACTTCTCCGTGGGGTTGTGGTGTTCTTTTTGTGAAGAAGAAGGATGGATCGAGTCGACTTTGTGTTGATTACCGTCCAGTGAACAAGAAGACCATCAAGAACAAATACCCACTTCCCAACATCAATAAGTTGTTCGAACAACTCAAAGGTGCTCAAGTATTCTCCAAGCTTGATCTCCGTATGGGTTATCATCAGATTCGTATTCGTGAGCAAGATATTCCCAAGAAGGCGTTTAGAACAAGCTTTGGTTCATATGAATACACCGTCATGTCTTTTGGCCTCGCCAACGCTCCTCCGACGTTCTCTCGCATGATGAACTTCATCTTCAACCCCTACACCAATGAATTTTTTTTGGTCTATCTCGACGACATTCTGGTTTTCTCCAAGAACAAGGAAGATCATGCCAAGCACTTGCGTTTGGTTCTTGACAAGCTCAGAGAACATCAGTTCTACGCCAAGTTCTCCAAGTGTGAATTTTGGCTCGATGAGGTTCTTTATCTTGGTCATATCATCTCTGCCAAGGGCATTTCCGTGAATCCTGAGAAGGTGTCTGCAATTGTGAATTGGGAACCTCCTCAGAACGTAAAGCAACTCCGCAGTTTCCTCGGTCTCGCAAGCTATTGCAGAAGATTCTTTGAAAACTTTTCTAAGATCGCCAAGCCTCTCTCAAATCTTCTTCAGAAGCACGTCAAGTACGTTTGGTCTCCGGAGTGTGATATTGCTTTCAACACTTTGAAAGAGAAATTGATCACTGCTCCAGTTCTGACTCCGCCTGATGAAACCAAGCCGTACGAGGTCTTTTGTGATGCCTCTCTCCAAGGTCTCGGTGCTGTACTGATGCAAGAGAAGAAAGTTGTTGCTTATACCTCTCGCCAGTTGAAACCTAATGAGAAAAACTACCCCACTCATGATCTCGAGTTGGCGGCAGTGGTGCATGCTCTTTTGACTTGGAGACATCTTCTATTGGGAAGGAAAGTGGATATTTTCACTGATCACAAGAGTCTCAAGTACATCTTCACTCAGCCTAATCTCAACCTCAGGCAGACTCGATGGGTCGAGATGATTCAAGAGTACAATCCGAGTATCGAGTATACTCCAGGCAAGGCCAATGTGATTGCTAACGCTTTGAGCAGAAAAGCATATTGCAACAGTCTGATTCTCAAGCCTTATCAACCCGAGCTTTGTGAAGCTTTCCGCAAACTTAATCTGCAAATTGTTCCTCAAGGTTTCCTCGCCAACCTTCGAGTTTCTCCTACCTTGGGAGACCAGATTCGCCAAGCCCAGCTTCTTGATGATATGGTGAAGAAGGTGAAGATTGGTATTGCAAAGAGTCAGTCCAAGTACAAGTGCTACCGACTTGATGACAAGGACACTCTCTTCTTCGAGGATCGAATTTTTGTGCCCAAAGGTGAACTTCGTAAGGTGATCATGAACGAGGCTCACAACTCTCTCCTCTCCATTCACCCTGGTAGTACGAAGATGTATCAGGATCTCAAGCAAGCTTATTGGTGGACTCGAATGAAGCGCGAGATCGCTCAATTCGTGAACGAGTCTGATGTCTGCAGAAGAGTGAAGGCAGAACACCAAAGGCCAGCAGGTCTCCTCCAACCTCTTGCCATTCCAGAATGGAAGTTTGACCACATTGAAATGGACTTCGTGACTGGGTTTCCAAAGTCCAAGCGTGGCAATGATGCTATCTTCGTTGTCATCGACAAGCTCACCAAAGTGGCTCACTTTCTGCCTATCAAAGAGTCAATCACTGCAGCTCAATTGGCGGAACTCTATACCTCTTGCATTGTCTCTCTGCACGGTATTCCTCAAGTGATATATTCAGACCGTGGCAGCATCTTTACCTCCAAGTTTTGGGATTCTTTTCAGAAGGCCATGGGCACCAACATCCGCTTCAGCACAGCTTTCCATCCTCAAACAAGCGGTCAAGTCGAGCGTGTCAACCAAATTCTTGAAGATATGCTCAGGGCTTGTGTGATCTCCTTCGGCATGAAGTGGGAGGACTGTCTTCCTTATGCTGAATTCTCATACAACAACAGCTTTCAAGCAAGTTCGGGCAAGGCCCCTTTTGAAATTCTGTATGGCAGGAAGTGTCGTACCCCTCTCAACTAGTCTGAAACCGGTGAACGTCAGCTGCTGGGCAATGACCTAATCACAGAGGCAGAAGAAATGTGCAAAGTCATTCGTGATAACCTCAAAGCAGCCCAGTCCCGCCAGAAGAGCTACTATGATAGTAAGCACCGTGATCTGGCTTTCGAGATCGGAGATCATGTTTACCTCCGCGTCTCTCCTATGAAAGGTACTCGTCGCTTCGGTATCAAAGGGAAGCTTGCCCCTAGATACGTGGGACCTTTCAAGATTGTCAGCAAGAGAGGCGACCTCGCCTATCAACTTGAGCTTCCTTCAAACTTCGCAAATGTTCATGATGTGTTCCATGTCTCTCAGCTTCGTAAGTGCTTCAAGACGCCTGAACGCACTGTCAACTTCGAGGACATTGAGCTCCAAGAAGATCTCTCTTATTGTGAGCACCCAGTTGCTATTCTTGAAGAGACTGAACGCAAGACTCGCAACAAGTCAATCAAATTCCTCAAAGTCAAGTGGTCTCATCATTCCGACCGTGAAGCTACCTGGGAACGCGAGGATCACCTCCGTTCTGAGTACCCGGAGTTCTTTCAGTCCTAGATCTCAGGACGAGATCTTTTCGTAGTGGTGGAGTGTTGTAACGCCCCAAATATACTTTCCATATTTGTATCCAACTCTTGTCGTCTCCGGCGCTAAGTTATATTTATTTCTCGGGTTCGGGTCTTTGTCTCCGTGTGTTGTTTTTCTTTTTCGTGCATCTCTTATCATGCCATCACGTGCATTGCATTTGCATACATGGTCATCTCATGCATTCGAGCATTTTCCCCGTTGTCCGTTTTGCATTCTGGCGCTTCGTTCTCCTCCGGTGGCCTTTTCTAGCTTTCTTTCGTGTGTGGGGATTAAACATTTCCGGATTGTACCGACACTTGCCATGCGGCCTTGGCTTACTACCGGTAGACCGCCTGTCAAGTTTCGTATCATTTGGACTTCGTTTGATACTCCAACGGTTAACCGAGGGACCGAAAAGGCCTTGTGTGTGTTGCAGCCCAACACCCCTCCAATTTGGCCCAAAACCCACCAAACTCTGCTCCATCGTCTCGGTCGTTCGATCACGATCGTGTGGGCGAAAACCGCACCTCATTTGGACTCTTCTAGCTCCCTCTATGCCTATATATAGACCCCCTCCTCCAAATCCCGGATCCCCTAGTCTCAAACCCTAGCTAAAAAATAGATCAACCCCGCCACCGCCGGACGTGTCCGCCCGCGCCGGATGTTGTCCGCCCCGCCGCCGCAGCGAGTCCCGCGCCGCCACGTGGGCGAGGCCCAC
>NC_057794.1:51564093-51566612 GCF_018294505.1 Triticum aestivum | reverse complement strand
CGCGGCATCCCCGACGCCGGCCGACCCCGCCGCCGTCCGCGCCTCCCCGCCGGCGACTCACCGGCCCCGCCGCCCTCTCCCTCCCGGCCGGCGAGCCCCTCCTCCGCGCCAAGTCCGACGCCGGCGAGCTCCAAGTCGGGCCGGTGAACCTCGGGAGTCGCGCCACTGCTACAGTGCGGCTGGATCTAGATCTGGGTTGACCTCTCTCCCCCGAAACCCTAATTTTTTGTGCTAGCTTTGACTGCTTGTATCTTCGCAACCGTAGCTCCATTTTGGGCGTATGATATATCAAAATCTTCGCCTCGACATGTGCATCATTTCATTCCATTGCATCATCTGCATTTGAGGTCATCTTGTTGCCCAAAATGCTGTTAGAAGGAGGCTTCGTGAGTTAAATTGCAGATCCGTTAGTTCATCATGCATTTTTGTCATTTTTGCCATGTTTAATTCGTGCATGATATGCCTGTGCCCCTTTGGGATGAATTGTTAAGCATTTTGTCTTCTTTACAGAGGTGCCATCCATGCATTTTTAGGATGTGTGTGTTGTCTTGTGCAAGCTTGCAACGAGAGGTACCTGAGATTGCTGATTTCAGAGACTTAGTGATTTTCACTAAGTCTGGGATATTTTAGTTCATGATGCTATATGTCCAGCTTGTTTCCTAGTGATCCGTGCCTCTTTTGAGGATGATCAGTAAGGGAGTTTTGATATTTATGTTATGCTCTATCCATCCATGTCTTTGTTGGCATATGTGGAATGCTCTAGGTTGAATCAATCGAGCTCAACTTTTGCTTCGTTGTTAATCTGGGCAGATCGTCAACTTGTTTGCGATTTTGCCGATGCTACCGTTAGTGTTCCATGCATGCTATGCCTTCGTTCTTGCCATGTGTATCTAGCACATTATGCCTTCTTGATGGTTATAGGCTTTCCTTGTCATGAATTGCACCGTAGTGAGTGCATCGAGCTTGTTTACATGCCTTCGTGAGTTATATTTCAGCGTGTCTCAGTTTTCACTAAGTCTGAAAACTGATTGTGTTCGAGCTATGTTCGTGAGCTCGGTAGAGTATTTTGTGAACCCTTTTGGCCCCAGGTCACTTTGGGTGTTTTGTTAAGCTTGTTGAGTATCTCCATGCCATGTTCTTACTTGTCATGTTCAGGTTTTCTATCATGTTGTTTTGCTGCTCCGAAGAGAGCATCGTGATCTGAAATTTCAGACTAGTGTTAATTTCACTAAGTCTGGAATCTGTTTTGCATTTGCGTTTTAGCCATGCTTGTTTGAACCTCTTAATGGATGAATTTGCCTATGGCTCAGTGCTAGTGTTTTGTTAACCATCTTGTGTACATCACTGCCATGTATTTTGTTTTCATGTTGGGTGGCTGTAGCATGTTCATTTCGTTGCATTTAGGAGCCTACTTGCTGTATATCGCAGATCGGTTCGTTTCGTAAAACGCTCGCCATTTCCAAACCGTAGCTCCGATTCCTATGATCTTTATATTGTTTTCAGGTGATTTCTTCCCCTATATCCAGTGGCACACTTGGTTCTCCAAGTTTATGCCAGGTTCCTGCATTTCCTGTCATATCTTGCATTTTGCATCCCGCATCGCATCCCGCATAGCATATCGTCATTTCATCATATTGCTTGGTCTTGCCCGTGGTTGATTGTATCCTTGTTGCTTGTTTGTCTTGTTGGGTAGAGCCGGGAGACGAGTTCGCTACCGAGGAGCCCGTTGAGTTTGCTTGTGAGGATCCAGTCAACTCTGACAACTGTGCAGGCAAGATGATCATACCCTCGAAATCACTACTATCTTTGCTATGCTAGTTTGCTCGCTTTTTTGCCTTGCCACTGCTACGATGCCTACCATTTGCTTGTCAGCCTCCCAATTGCATGATTGAACCTCTAACCCACCATTGTCCTAGCAAACCGTTGATTGGCTATGTTACCGCTTTGCTCAGCCCTTCTTATAGCGTTGTTAGCTGCAGGTGAAGATTGGAGCCGTTCCTTGTTGGAACATTTATTTTACTTGTTGGGATATCATTATATTGCTATGTTATCTTAATGCATCTATATACTTGGTAAAGGGTGGAAGGCTCGGCCTCTCGCCTAGTGTTTTGTTCCACTCTTGCCGTCCTAGTTTCCGTCATATCGGTGTTATGTTCCCGGATTGTTGCGTCCCTTACACGGTTGGGCTATAATGGGAACCCCTTGATAGTTCGCCTTGATTAAAGCTTTTCCAGCAATGCCCAACATTGGTTTTACCATTTGCCACCTAGCCTCTTTTTCCCTTGGGTTTCCGGAGCCCGAGGGTCATCTTATTTTAACCCCCCCCCCCCCGAGCCAGTGCTCCTCTGAGTGTTGGTCCGAACCAGGCAGCCTGCGGGGCCACCTCGGGGAAACTTGAGGGTTGGTTTTACTCGTAGCTTGACCTATCTGAGCGTGCCCTGAGAAAGAGATATGTGCAGCTCCTATCGGGATTTGTCGGCACATTCGGGCGGTGTTGCTGGACTTGTTTTGACCTGTCG
>NC_057794.1:51562271-51563920 GCF_018294505.1 Triticum aestivum | reverse complement strand
TATCCGAGCGTGCCCTGAGAAAGAGATATGTGCAGCTCCTATCGGGATTTGTCGGCACATTCGGGCGGTGTTGCTGGACTTGTTTTGACCTGTCGAATCATCTTGTTGTACCGGGATACCGAGTCTGATCGGTGTGTCTTGGGTGGAGGTCTATTCCTTCGTTGACCGTGAGAGCTTGTTATGGGCTAAGTTGGGACCCCCCTGCAGGGATTGATCTTTCGAAAGCCGTGCCCGCGGTTATGGGCGGATGGGAATTTGTTAATGTCCGGTTGTAGATTACTTGAACTAAACTTAATTAAAATGAATCAACCGTGTGTGTTACCGTGATGGCCCCTTCTCGGCGGAGTCTGGGAAGTGGACACAGTGTTGGAGTTATGCTTGCGCAGGAGGTTCCTTTAGCTTCTCGCTCGTGCTTCGCCTTCTCTTCTCGCTCTCTTTTGCGTATAAGTTAGCCACCATATATGCTAGTCGCTTGCTGCAGCTCCACATATATTTGCCTTATCCATTCCTATGAGCTTAAATAGTTTTGATCGCGAGGGTGCGAGATTGCTGAGTCCCTGTGGCTCACAGATACTATAACTCCAGATGCAGGTCCAGGTGATTTCGCTCCAGGTGACGAGTACGAGCTCAAGTGGGAGTTCGACGAGGACTCTCAGCGTTATTATGTTTCCTTTCCCGATGATCAGTAGTGGTGCCTAGTTGGGGATCGATTCAGGGCCTTGTCGCACGTTGGGTTCTTTTCTATTTTGGCGCCGTAGTCGGGCCATGAGTGTTTGTTTGATGGATGTTATTTATGTACTCTGATGTGACGTGGCGAGTGTAAGCCAACTATGTTATCTCCCCCTTTTATTATGTATTACATGGGATGTTGTAATGATTGCCTGACTTGCGACATTGCTTTCAATGCGGTTATGTCTCTAAGTCGTGCCACGACACGTGGGAGCTATAGCCGCATCGAGGGCGTTACAAAGTACCCTAGCAATCTATGAAAGTGTCCAGTACACTAAACTCCAACTCCGGTACCAGAGGAAATGGGCAGTAGATGGGCAGCACTAGACCACCTACAACAGATGCAACAAATTACTCCAGTTAAGTTAAATTACTCCAACTCCTATTTGCAAGATCACAAGTACAATAAGCAGTACTCTACTTCTATTTGCAACATCACCAATTATACTAGCAGATTACTCAATCACACAATTATACTAGCAGATTACTCAATCATAAAGCAAGATTTCGATGACAGTTATTTCTCATAGCATAAAGATGGAGTAGAAGCAGTAGAGAGCGGCAGCAAGAAGGATTTAGAGAAGTGGAGTAGCAGCACTAGGGGCGAGGGGAGAGGAGCAGCAAGGACGAGGAAAGGAGGCGGCGATAGCAGCATGTAGAGCAGCAGAGCAGCGCGGCGGCGCAGGCGTGCAACCACGACAGAGCAGCGGCAGCAAGGTCGCGCGGGCGGGCTCGGGGCTCAGCCGGCGGTAGGCCGAGCGCGATGCGTGGGGCGAGAGCAGAGGCGGGGGCCGGTGCAGGCGGGGCGAGGGCGGGCAGCAACAGGGCAGGTGCTCATCCAGTGCAGAAATCAGTGGGGATTTTGAGTGGGCATAGGATGCAATAGGGAAGGAGGGAGGGGGAGGGAGGAGGAAGGAGGG
>NC_057794.1:51467696-51562012 GCF_018294505.1 Triticum aestivum | reverse complement strand
TATGGACCGGTCGCCGACGTAGCTTCGGCGGCGGCATTCCTGGGCGGGGGCGGCTGCTCCGGGGACAGGGAGGGAGGCGCTGCGGTGCCGGAGTCAGGGCCGCGGAGGCTGGGCGCGTGTGGCTGCCCGGCTCGAGGAGGCAGGGCGACGACGATGGAGCCCGAGGAGGCAGGGCGGCGACGGTGGGGCGGGCGGTGGAAGGAGGGGGTGCGCGTGAGGGTGTGGCGAGGGGGGAAGTGGATCTGGCTAAGGGGGACATTACTAATGGCGCACCCCCTGGCGGTGCGCCATTAGAATGTTTTTTTGATAGCAATGGCGCACCCCTGAGCGGTGCGCCATAAGTAATCTTTTTTTTTTGCAATGCAATGGCGCACCAGCCAGCGGTGCGCCATAAGTAATTTTTTTATTATTTTTTGTTGCATCTAATAATTTTTTAGAAAATGCATATGAATATGAAACAGTAATAATTTTTTATAAAAACAGTAATAATTTTTAAAAATATATCATCAAATTTGTTATTTGAAAATATCATCAAATTTTTTATTTGAAAATATAATCAAATTTGTTTTTTTTGGATTTTTAGTTGCATTCATTTGTGACGGTGGAGCGGGGGAGGGTGCGGGTGGGATCGAGATGGAGGGGGATCGAGATCGAGATGGAGGGGGAATCGAGATCGAGATGGAGGAGGATCGAGATCAAGTGTCCTCATGAATTCAAAAAGTTCCCATGAAATTTAAAAATATTCATGATATCAAAAAGTGCCCATGAAATACAATCGAGAAATGAAGACTACGATTTAAATACAATCGATCTTAGCTAGCTATCTGTTCACAATCTTCTTGCCCTTCTTTTTTGCAGATGGAGTTCTTCTGTGGAACAGACGTCCTTTAGGTAGGGTGGTCCTGCTTCTTCTTGTGGTGTGTGCTGCTACTTCATCGTCGTCGTCATGTTTGATCTTCGGGTCGCCGTACTTGTCGAAGTCTTGCTCATTGGCTACTCCATCCATTCCGATGATCTTCCTTTAGCCTCTCCTCACGACAACATGACTGGGCTTTGACGGGTCGGTAATGAAGAAGCATTGGTCCACTTGGGAAGCCAGTACCCATGGCTCATTTTTCGCGGTGACGTTTGCGCCCGCGGTCTTGGATTTGGCTTCGGGTATAACCGTGGTGGTGAAATACCGGTCTTCTTTTAGGACGCTCTTGGCCCATCTGACACGGAACATCGGGACCTTCTCTCCAGCGTAGCTCAGCTCCCAGATCTCCTCGATCCTTCCGTAGTATCTGTCCTTGTCGTTACCGGTGTAGGATTCCATCGTTAACCCGGAGTTCTGATAACCATCGCTCTTCATGTCCTTGTTCTCGGTGTAGAATGTGTAGCCGTTGATATCGTACGCCTCATAGGTCATCAGGTTGTGCTCGGCGCCCTATGACAAGGCGAATATGAGTTGTTCTTCCGCGGAAGAATCCTCATGTAAAGGGTACGACAGAAGCTTCTGCTTGAACCAATGCGTGAAACATGAGTTGTGCTCTTTGAGTATATCTCCGTCCGTCCTCTGTTTGCCTCGGTCATTGTACGTCTTCTCAATAAAGGTTTTGTGCTCTACCACCCAAGGATCGACCACGTCTATGTGTTGTAGCGCGACTAGGTTTGCTCTTTCAAAGTCGGCGAGTCGACCCTCGAAGTCGACATGCATTTCGCGGCGACCCTCACGGTGACCCCATCCAGCGAGCCTGCCGAGGTGCCTGTTGACGGGCAGACCAACGGGGTTCTCAATGCCTAGATAATTCGTGCAGTAGGAGATGCACTCTTCGGTCAGAAAGCCCCTGGCTATACTTCCCTCTGGACGTGACATGTTGCGAACGTATCCTTTGATGACACCATTCATCCTTTCGAACGGCATCATGCTGTGCAGGAACGTCGGCCCGAGTTGGATGATATCCTCCACGATATGGACCAGCAGATGCACCATAACGTCGAAGAATGCGTGCGGGAAGTACATCTCAAGCTCGCATAGTATCACCACGATCTCTTCCTGTAGCCTTCTGAGTTGCCTCACGCCAATCGACTTCCGAGAGATGACGTCGAAAAAGTTGCATAGGCCAAATAGCGTTTCACGGACGTGCGCGTTCATGATCCCACGGATTGCAACTGGAAGTATCTGCATCATCAACACGTGACAGTCGTGAGACTTCATACCGCTGAACTTCTGCTTCGCTGGGTCTAGGTATGTGCTTATCTTCCCCGCGTAACCGTAAAGAAGTTTTACTCCTAGGAGGCAGGTGAAAAACTGCTCGATCTCCTCCTGAGTTAGAGTGAAGCACGCGGGAGGGTAGTCATTTCCGGTCTTCTTGGCCTTTTTGCCTTTGCGACGACTTTCTGTGTCCTGCTTCGCCTCATCATCATCATCATCATCATCATCATCATCATTAGCGTGAAGCTCCTGCCTGATGCCCATTGATTTCAAGTCTGCCCTTGCTTTCGGCCCATCTTTGATCCTCTCTGGCATGTTGAGCAGGGTACCAAGCAGACTCTCGCACACGTTCTTCATGATATGCATGACATCAAGGCTGTGAGGCACACGGTGGATCTTCCAGTACGGCAAGTCCCAGAAAATAGACCTCGTTTTCCATACCTTTAGCAGCGGCTCTGGCGCCTTTCGCTTCTTTCCCGGCTCTGGCGCCTTTTGCTTCTTTCCGGCAGTGGGCAGTCTTTCCAATTTTTCAACAGCTCGTCTATTTCCTCGCCGCTCCTCGTACACGGGCGTTTTCGGGGTTCGGTTTCACCATCGAACAGATCCTTGCGTTTCCTCCACGGGTCATCGTCGCGAAGCCACCTTCGATGTCCCATGAACACGGTTTTCAAAGACCTGGGATCTCTATCTAGCTGGCGATACGTTGTGTCATCCATGCACCTTACGCATCCAGAAAATCCGTGGACTACCTGCCCCGCGAGATATCCGTAACCGAGATAGTCGTGCACCGTCGTGAGCAGTGCGACTCTCATAGGGAAATATTCTTTCTCTGCGGCATCCCACGTATTGGCTGGCGTTTTCCACGGCGTGTCTAGCTCCTCCTTCAGCAGCCCCAGATACAGATTGATGTCGTTCCCTGGTTGTTTCGGCCCTTCAATTAGCATACTCATGTGAATGTACTTCCTCTTCATGCATAACCAGGGGGAAGGTTGTACATCCACACAAACACAGGCCAGGTGCTATGTGTGCTTCTCTGGCTGCCAAATGGATTGACTCCATCGGTGCTCACGCCCAGCACGATGTTCCTTGGATCCTTCCCAAATTCTGGGTATTCGAAGTTCAACGCTTGCCACTGGCTCGCATCCTTAGGGTGACTCAGCATCTTGTCTTTTTTTATTTATCTCCGGATCATTTCCGTCATCTTCCCGCTTCTTCTCCTCCCTATCCGCGTGCCAACGCAGGAGCTTTGCTACCTTAGGGTCCGCGAAATACCGCTGCAGACGAGGAGTGATCGGAAAGTACCACACCGATTTTCGAGGAGCTTTCTTCCTCTTCTTGTATCGAGTGACGCCGCACACCGGACATATGTAGACTCCGCATGCTCGTCCCGATAAATGATACAATTGTTCATGCACACATGGTATTTCACGTGCGGTAAATCCAGAGGACACGCGATTTTCTTCGCCTCCTCGAAACTGGTCAGGCACTTGTTCCCCTTGGGAAGACGTTCATGCCAGAATGACATGTTCTCGTCGAAGCATGCATCGGTCATTTTGTGTTTTACCTTCATCTCCAGAGCCATGAGCGTTACTTTCAGGCGGGTATCCTCAGGCCTGCATCCTTCATACAATAGAGTAACCGCGTCTATCTCCAGTTGATCCAGCTTGGCTTTCTTTCGGGCGGCAGCTCTTGCGTTATCCGTCTGCTTGAGAAGAAGCTCTTGAATATGAGGGTCCTGCACCCAGCCTCCATCGTCGTCTGCTCCGGCATCTTCATCTTCATGATCATGCCCTTCGTCTTGATCTTCCTCATCATCATGTACGACATCTTCTACATGATGACTGTGTACAGCATCACCGTCGTGATCATGTCCTGGAGATTCTTCATCTTCTCGCCCGCCCTCGTCGCGGTGGTACTTGTCTTGTTGCCCTTCCTCATTTCTTGTCCGGCCCCCATGGACGACTTCATAGTCATCTTCATCACCTTGCCACCGATAGCCATCCATGAAACCACGCAAGAGCAGGTGGTCCCGCACCTGCCCGGAATCCGGGTCCGCAATAAGGCTCTTCAGCTTGCATCTTCGACACGGACATCTGATCTCTGTCTCGTTCTTTTGAAGCATCTCGGCCTTCGCGAAGCTTAAAAACCTATTCACGATACCTTCAGTCATCGTGCGGACCATGGTCGCCTGCGGGGTAGAGCAAAACGATATTTTAGAACCAAGAAAATTTTTGGCATGACCTTCCCTAAAAATAGGACCAAAAAGAATGCATAGTGCCAAAATTCTCGCCGAAACGGAAATGAATCAAAACATTCCGGCAAAATATTGGCAACTATCGCATTTCAAATACCGGTACCTTCAAACACAAACATATATGCAACACCACAAACACATGCAACACCACAAACATACATAGATCTAGCTAGGCCACAAAAAGTGCATCTGCATGTTGTTGGAGCGAGTTAGGGAGAAAAAAAGTAGATCTACATCATGAAGATAGCTTTCCCCTTACTTACCTATCAAAAAAGGTAATTTCACCACTTAATTTTGATGAATCTATGGTGGAAATGAGGTGATGAGATGGCCGAAAGCTTGGAGAAGAAGGTGGAGGGGATGAAGTGGAGAAAGTGAGTGGGTAGGTGTGGGGCTATCCAAAATATCTTGTTGGGGTACTAATGGCGCACCACCAGCAAATGCGCCATTAGTAACCCTGGTTACTAATGGCGCACCTGCAGGTGGTGCGCCATTAGTAGTTTTGCAAAAAAGTAAAAATAAATAAATATATATACTAATGGCGCACCGGGTAATAGTGCGTCATTACTAGTTTAAACTAGTAATGGCGCACTATGAAACGATGCGCCATTAGTAGTTTTGCAAAAAAAAGAATAATTTTTTTTACAGTAATGGCGCACTGTCTGCTTGGTGCCCCATTACTACTTCGAACTAGTAATGGCGCACTTCGACCTGATGCGTCATTAGTATGTATGGAAAAATGGAAAAAATAATAATTTAATACTAGTGGCGCACCCTGTTTCTGGTGCGCCGTTAGTGTCTTTCACACTAATGACGCATCACCAACCGGTGCGCCATTAGTATATAGTAGTGGCGCACTGTTTCCATGGTGCGCCATTAGTATCAATCCTATCTATAACACTTTTTCTAATAGTGTAGATGTGGGTGAAAACCGCATGCAGGTGGACAGTTTGGTTTGGGGTTGGAGGTTTCCTGACGGACTGAAGACTGGGTTAGGTTGGGGTTGGGTTGTTTTGACACCATTCCCAGACCTGCACAATTTGAGCGACGTCTGTATAAATTGGAGAGACGAAAACCATGGAGTCTCTCTCATCTCGAAGGGCAAAAACTTGTTTCTGTACCTACTGCTGTTTGCTGGTGGAGCGGTGATGGGGAGCGCCTGGTCATCGTCGTCGTCCTCGGCTGCTGATCCGGTCATCGACGAGATCGTCAAGTCCAGCCTCTACGGCGCCGGGTGCAGGCAAAGCTTCGTCAGGGTGTGCAACCCCGACGCGCCGGTGCGGGACGTGGAGGCCTGCGCCCAGGCGGCGGAGGCGCTGCGCAGGTGCATGCAGGCCAACGCTGTCATGTACGAGCAGCTACGCCGGTCCAGGCGGACTAACTAGCTATAGGTTGCTAGTACAGTCGCCTCCATCATGTCCTGTTCGTGTTACTCCTACCTACTCCCTCCGTTCGGAATTACTTGTCTTGGAAACAGATGTATCTAGAACTAAAATACATCTAAATACATCCATTTCCACGACAAGTAATTCCGAACGGAGGGAGTACTTGCATTTAGACTCGTGAGCGCTAGCTCAATATATCGCCAGTATTACAGCTAGCCTGGTAGCTGCCAATTAAACACTTCACTTATATTTTATTAATACCAGAAGAACTGTATCGATCCTTAGTTTCCATGTAAATTTATTATAGAACAAAATGCTTCCTAGCTACTCCCCGTCCCCAAATCCCTCCGTCCCGAAATGTAAGATGTTTTTTGATACTACTATATGATAGTTGTCAAAAAAGTGTTACGTTTTAGGACACAGGGAGTATTTTTTTTTTCAAACCATGCAGAAGACATGCATCCCGCAGACAGGACACAGTTGAACACCAAGAGAGCAAGCAAGGAAAACATGCTACACAACCATGCAACACTTCAAAACCTCTAGACCAAAATGACACAAGTGGCAGGAAGTGGTTGCCAAGGTTTTGCTAGTCACACTTCAAAGCCTTCAGACCAAAACGGCCTCTCGTGGCAAGTTTGTGAGAGAACTTCTTATTTAATACTGGCTTAATTTTTTGCCCTATTTAACACCGGAATTTTTTTTCTACCTTATCTAACATAAATGCTAAAATATACTTGGTGGCTTTTGATCACTAAACCAAATTGCCCAAAAGCTACACAAGATACGTGCAAAGCTAGCTAGCTATCAAGCAAGCAGCTTGATCGATCTGGCCGTGCGTGCGTACACGAGGCTGGCTTGTACGTGGGTGCGTAGCCGGCGACACTCACACGTAAACTTGCGAAGGAACAGAAAAAATTCTTTTTACGGTACGATCGACTTGCACCTTTTCGTTTATTTGCTCAGTATATAAAGGGATACAGCCACCCCATCCAACACATCGCTGAGCGGGCAACCAACACGACGGAGACCCGGACTCGTACAAACACTTATCCGATTTACTTTCATGAACATTAAAACGAGTAGTACTAGGACTCTTTGGACTACTACGTGACCGGGAGATTGGATCATATGCCCCAGTTTACTTGGGCATTTGATAATTTGCCCCACTTTACATAGGATTAGATGATTTGCCCTGCTTTTTTTTCTCTTTAGATAATATGTCTTTTTTATTTACTGTAATCATTTTTGACTTTTTATCCCTATTTTCACGACGCGAAATGACTCTACTGCCCCTGTGACAAATTTGCAATTCTTCTTCTTATCTTCTCTGCTGTGTGTGAGTTCCATCGACCAGCTCACCTTTTCCCCAGTTCAACGCCTTTCTTTTTCCCCTAACCTACTGGAGGATGACGACAACGGCACCTTGGCCCCCGGCAGCAGCAGCTCAACGTGGCGGCTCCCGGTGCAGCTTCTCGGCCCGGCGCGGTGGCTCCCGCTGCAGCTCGGCGCCCCGCGGCGGCGGCTCCCACTGCAGCTCCTCGGCCCGGCGCGGTGACTGCCGCTGCAGGTCGACGGCCCGCGGCGTCTCGCTCCGGCTGCAGGTCAGCGGCCCGCTGCGGCGATTCCCGCTGCATGTCGGCAGCTCGGCGACTTCAGCTGCAGCTCGGCGGACCGGCAGGTCCCGGAGCACCGGCTGCAACTCGGAGCTGCGGATAGCGCCCTCGTTGCTGGTAAAAGCTAACTTTTTAAGTGATTGATGGATTTACAGATTTTTGTGTGTGAGTTGGTTGCTTCGCCGGTAATAGCCATGGCTGGACTACAGTGTTTATATATAGTACTAATAATTACCCTAGCAGTTGTTGGTCCTGCTTCAGTCATGAAGCTGGGTGGGTTGTTTAAAATACTTCGCTGAGTGATCTCCTCCATATGCTTGAGACTTAAATTGTATCACACACTAAAAAATGCGTAGATGCTGAAGAGTACTTTCTAACTAAATCACATATGATTTTGAGTTCATCTCTTGCTGGATCTCCTCTAGTCACAGGTCAGGGGTCTGTATATATGTTGTGCATCCTCGCATATGCACTTCGTTGGAATTTGGCAGCATATAACAATTTCATAGATTTTAAAAATAAAGTGACAACATATGTTCACTTAGCACATGGAATTGGCAGAATATATCACACCGAAATCACAAAGTAATGTCACAAAAAGGTTGCTCGGTTCAAATGACATGACAAATTAATCCGAGTTTACACCAAGCAAAATAATAATTCTTCCGACTCCATATCTTTGAAACTGACAGATGTGAACATCTCTCAGAATTTAAAATAGAAATTTAATGCACTAAAATTGGAGCTTCTTCCTTTTTGGGGTCAATTTTTTCTTGCGCGTCGTAGAGCTTGAAGGGAAGTGAGAGGTAGGTGATGCTACAGAATTAATAGTTGTCCCAGATGGTTGTGATGCATCGTCTCCAGCTATGGCCATAGCAAGCCTCCTACATGTTTACACACCAATGTTATAAAAGTAGGAATCAAATGTGCATATGAGAAATATAATTTTTACCTCCTTGTGATAGGCCCAGGGCTGTTATGAAGGCTGGGAGGCAGTGTGATTGTTGTTGTGTGTGTAGGTGTCGCAACAACAGCCGGAGCGAGCTCGTGAGTAGACACGTCACTAGAAAGTCCAATCACACCGGATGTTATAGATGGTATAATAGTACTAATTTGATACTAATATAGATGAGATACTAGTGCATGGGTTACCTCTCTTTAGCTTCATTTTGTTTGCAAGTTGCTTTCCTGTGCCCCAATATCCCACATTCTTTGCACCTATTTTTGCTACCAAATCTCTTCTTTTCTTTTTCCTTCTCTTTGTCACCTCCTTGTTGGTCATTTGTTTTGCCATTATCATCTTTCTTCTTCCGTTTGCTGCCACCTCGACCACCATCTTCAAGGCAACTTCTGATTCTCTGCTTCCTCCGTCTCCCAACAGAGCTCTTTAAAACTGGTGGCACCATCTCAATATCTAGATTAACATGAGGCCATTGAGACTTGTCTGTGATTGGTTCAATCTCTCCAGCATAGGCAGCCCGGAACCTACTCACGGAGTAGTACTCATGTACATATGGTTCAAAGTTTACATCTGCTGTCTCTATAAGGAATGCAATTGCATGCTCACAGGGCTTTCCAGTGTGTTGCCATTCTAGGCAAGTGCACTCACGGCTGCCTATCTTCACAACATGCCTAAGATTATTCTTGCTAGTGTCCTTGACCTCACAACTTTCTCCGGTTGATCTTCCAACAACCAAATGGTCAAGTTGCCTAGTTCTATTATTTATTTGTTGAATGATGGCAGGCAACATCTTTCCCTAGAGCATTTCCCCAATTCTTCTCCTTCTATAAACAAGTATCATAATTTTCTCTATTATTGTATCGGCTAGCTCATCCATGGGTAGCTCCTTTGTTCCTTTGATCCAACTATTGAAGCACTCGGCCAGATTATTGTGAATGTAATCACATTTGATTTCTGTGTTGAAGTCACATCTCATCCACTTTAAGTTATGATAGGTACACAAGTAGGCACTCACTGCAGGTTCAGCTTCAAATATCTTGCACATATGATAGTTAAATGTTTCCAGACGGTAAGCCTTGGCTGCTGGCCACATGTGACCAAAAACATCTCCATGAATTATTTTTTTAAGTTTGCCATCAGATGCCTAAAGCATTCTCTTTGCTCAGCTTGGGGAAACACAATTTTAACTGCATTCTCTAATCCTTTGCATGCATCAGTACAAACAGCTAGAGTTTGAATATGTCCTATTGCCCTATGCAGTTGTTGCATAAACCAAATCCAGTTATCCTCGGTCTCTATACCAAAGAAACCAAATGCTAAAGGAAACATCCAATTTTGCCCATCTAGTGCTGTACATGCTGCTAATTGACCATTCCACTTTCCAGTCAAAAATGTGGAGTCTATACTGACATATGGTCTACAACCAGCCAAGAAGCCATCAATGCACGGCTTAAGTGCCATAAAAAATCTACGGAAATGCAGTTCACCTCCTTCCCTCTTGACATCAACCTCGACAATGCTACCAGGAGATCTTTTATCAATCTCAGCTTTGAAGTTCAATAAAGACTGAAAGCTTTTTCCCCAGGTCCCATATAAACTATTCTTGGCCCTTTCTTTTCCCTTGTTAACAGTATGATACCCAATAGTACATTTGTTCTCGACTTGTAGCTTTTTTGGAGCTCCCTGGCACCAATGTTTGGTTCAGTTTGAAGATACCCCATTGCCTTTTCTGCCACCCATGCTTGGTCTGTCATGCTTGTAATCACTGCAGCGGTTGATGAACACTTATGAGGCTTTACTATCTTGTTAACCTGCACAAAACATAACACCAACCATCAGTTGCAAGTAAAATAGTTTCAACATAAAAAATGATTCATGTTGGATAAGTTTGTACCCTGACTGTTTTTCCATCTTCTATTGTCCTAGCAGTTATTCTCCAAGGACATCCATTCCCTTTACAGTGACCCAAAAATCTAGTAGTGTAACTATCGTTGATCTTGATGTCAAACTTACCTCTAATAGCAAATGTTCTCATGAGCATCCTGAACTCTTTCATTGAACGAAACAAAGATCCTTCCTCTATCACAGGATGTTCCTTATCATACCAGAAGTGATTCTCTTCAGGCATATGGTCAGGCACAGGAAGAGCCGCATCAGCAAGTAAATCCTCATCAATATCAGCCACACATGCATCAACATGTGCAATGGAGGCTTTCATAGCTGCTTCAGATACAATTTTCCGATGCTCAGGTTCGTCATTGATGCCAAGAACCGTGCACATGTTCTCCTCTGTTATAGGAACATCAATTTCGTCATCATTCATTGGTGCTATCTCAATCTGGGACCAATCAATGCCTCCTTCCATTGTTGATACATGTATATCATTTCTTGCAACCACCGTTGGCCTACTTGGAGAACAAATAAACATTTTAACATAAGGGCATCATCCAATTAGTTAGAGAACATTTTATCAAATAACAAAACTATGCTAGATCTGAAGGTTTGTTTTTTCATGCTTCATCTTAGTTTACTCTACTTTCTGTACAGGTTCATTAACGCCAGAGAAGTGTTGTGCTAGCTGCAATAACCATGGGAAATGGGATCCTAGGTTAATCAAAGCCAGGATCCATGTACAGGCGCACACATGTACACCATGAAGCGAGTTCAATAGGATTAGATGTACGTGACTGATGATGTTGTGAAATGCGTGGTCTGCTTGTGTTGTACTGGGAAGTGGGATCTAGGATCATGATCCTCAAGGTGTTAGTGCTCGCCGCAACAGCCATGGGAGAGGAGGGTGTGGTTGATCAGATACTAACCAATCTGCAGCATCTCGTGATGATCCATGGATGCAGGAGTCGTCTGCCCGACCGGTAGTTTGAGGAATCACCTTGCCGCCGGCCTGTGTGAGCCCTCCCTGTCCGGGAGGCGCTGGAGTTGATGGCTTGGTGGCTGGCGGTGCATCCGCCTCTCTGCTGGGCGCGGACATGGAGATAAAAACTAATAACAGAATCAATCTATGATTTCTTGATCTGTTTGTTTGGTTGGGTATAGCAACGTAGGGAGAGAAGATAAGAAAGAATTGCAAATTTGCCACAGGGGCAGTAGAGTCATTTCGTGTCGTGAAAATAGGGATAAAAAGTCAAAAATGATTACAGTAAATAAAAAGGGCATATTATCTAAAGAGAAAAGAAAAGCAGGGCAAATCATCTAATCCTATATAAAGTGGGGCAAATTATCAAATGCCCAAGTAAACTGGGGCATATGATCCAATCTCCCGGGGGCGGAGCGGTGGAGTGGGATTCCGACGCGGCGGAGGTAACTGAGCGCGGAGGCGGCGCCTGAAGGAGGAAATCTTCTCGCCGTCTCGCCGGTAGTACGCTCGCCGCCTCCGCCTCGGGGGTGGCCTGGCTGCCTCATTTCGGCCGGCGGAACCTGATGCCTCGCCGCCTCTACTCCACCAGGCCCATGTCCTACACCCGTCTCTGCCGCCGGTTGTCCTCCTCCTCCACCACCACCTCTTCGTCGTCACCCTCCTGGTGTCCCCATGCCGCCTTCGCCACTGCCACAGAGCGTGTCCGTGCCGGCACGCTCAGTCCGGAGCACGTGCACCACCTGTTCGACAAATTGCTTCGGCAGGCCACTCCGGTCCCCGAGCGCTCCCTGAACGGCTTCCTTGCCGCCCTCGCGCACGCGCCGGACTCCTCCGCGTGCAAAGACGGCCCCGCCCTCGTCCTCGCCATCTTCAACCGCGTCTCCCGAGAAGAAGCCGGCCTGCGGGTGGCCACGCCCGCCATCTGCACCTACTGCATCCTCATGGACTGCTGCTGCCGCGCGCGTCGCCGGGACCTAGGGCTTGCCTTCTTCGGCCGCCTCGTGAGGACGGGCCTCAAGACAAACCAGATCGCCGCCAACAACCTCCTCAAGTGCCTCTGCCACGCAAAACGGACCGACGAGGCTGTCAGCGTGCTGCTTCATAGGATGTCCGACCTCGGTTGTGCGCCTAACTGCATCTTATACAACACAGTTCTAAAGAGCTTGTGCGAAGATAGCAGGAGCCAGCAAGCGCTCGACCTGCTCCAGATGATGGCAAAAGAAGGAGGTGTCTGCTCCCCTAGTCTGGTCAAATATAACACGGTCATCCACGGCTTCTTCAAGGAAGGACAAGTAAGCAAGGCATGCAATCTATACCATGAAATGATGAGCAAGGGGTTGTGCCTGATGTGGTGAACTGGTGACGTATAACTCGATTATTGATGCGCTGTGCAAGGCCAGAGCTATGGGCAAGGCGGAGTAGTTCCTAAGGCAGATGGTTGATAACGGTGTTCGACCAGATAACCTGACATATACTGCAGTGATCCATGGATATTCCTGTTGGAGTAATTGGCCATGGATACTCCGAAGACGGCGAAATAATAAATTAAGACATCAGGGCTAGCAAAGTCCCTCAGTCCGACTGCCCGGCCGCTCCTGCCGACTCCCCGTCCGACTGCTCTGCCCGGCCGGCTGCCAGCTGCCGACTGCGCTAACCAGCCGGCTGCCGACAGCGCCGACCACTGCAGCCTGACCCGACACTGACAAGACACCGACACGATGGCCATACCACGGACAAGACGGTTGTATCCGGACACTACTGAACAATAGTGATACACTGTAGCAGATGTAAGATGTCACATCATTGTTTTCCAAATAGTGAAGTCGGTCACGTGAGCCATCCCTTATTCCCTGGGCTCCCCTTTATAAGGAGCACCAGGCGAGGCTCACACACACGTATGGCCACAAGGCCTCACACAGGCTAGCAAGCTAACAGCTATCCATCCATCCATCCAGGATGAAGACACCCTCACGCATGCATACTAGCTAGCTAACACACATATATTATTCGGCCACTGGAGCTTGCATGCTCATCCGGCTATCCACATATATACGAGGCCAGATGCCTACGGCACTGACCTCAGATACAACTCCAAGAGCATTCTGTATCAGATATACTCAGACATGCAGGAGTAGGGGTGTTATCTCTCCGGAGAGCCTCGAATCTGGGTAAACTAGCGCGTACTACTCGCATACCCGTCCCTGGATATTCCGGCAGCGGTCTTTCCCTCACACTCAAGCCACCTTGTGGCATCTGTCGTCTTGCATCCCCGTGAGAATACCACGATAGTTTGGCGCCCACCGTGGGGCGGTACTATGCTACCGCGCTGCTGCTGTTTTCGCAATTCGGGCGGGACCATCTTTGTCATCACCGCGGCGTCACCGCCGTCTCTCCGGTAGCACTCGGAGGCCCGACGTCGACGCGCCCTCGGAGCGGCCGCGAGGGGCGGCACGTCCTCGCTGTCGGCCTCTTCGTCTTCACCACCATGGCGTCACGCCGTCTCTCCGATAGCGGTCGGGGGCTCGACATCGGCATGCCCCCGGAATGGCCGTGAGGGGCGGCGCGTCCTCACCGTCGGCCTTGCCTTCTTCACCACTACCGCAACACCGGCCGTTTGTCCGCGCGCGGGGCCTCACTTTGGTCGGCCATGTCCGTCCACGCATCACTCGCGTCTGCTTTCCTCCGCGTTGCGCCTTGCTCCGGCCGACACGCACGTCCGACTACTCCATATATCATCTATGCTAGCTGGCTAGATGTGAGTCAAACCATTGTTAAACCATTAGCCAAACACGCATCAGACAATGACCATACATTAGTCAAAGACTACCCAAACAATCTCCAGAAATATCATGGTCTCTTGCACCAATGCTGCTGCACTCGCTAGCTACGGCCATGGCCTAGTCCTGTGCACGCACGCACCGGCCGCATGCGTGTTGGTCGTGTGCGGAACTGCACATGCGCGCATAGCCGGCTGCTTGGCCAGCCTTGGCCGGCTTCCCACCACGGCGTATACTGGATCAGGCCGCCCGGCTCCGACCTCGTCCAACTGCGTTCTGCTTCAGCTGTTGCTCCGCGGCCCGGCTGTTGTGCCGTCTGTCCGCCTGGCCTCGGTCCTCGCTGGCTGCACCTTACCTGTCGCACGCGCCCAGCCTGCTGTGCTCCTTATGCGGTCGCCGACTGCTCCATTCGCGCGCGCTTGTCGTCCCGGCCGGCTGCTGCTACGCACCCGCATCCGTGCGCCTCCGCGTCGCGCGCCTGGCGATGGGCCTGGTCGCCGTGCCCCTCCGCCTGCGTGCTAGCTCGCCCAGACCGCCTCCCGCGTGTCATCCGTCGCCCCCGCCTCGCTCCTCCGCGGCTCCGACGGGCTGGCCGGCTTCCCCGAGCTCGAGCCCAGCTCTCCTTCCCTGCGCGCTGGGCCCGGCCGCACCTCGAGCGCCGCTGCCAGGCGGCCAACTGGGCGGGCCGCCTCACGCCGCGCCGGCTGTCACCTCGGCCGCCTGCACCGCTTGCTCCGACCGCCGCCCATGCCGGTTGCCGCCCCGGCCGCCATCTTCGCGCCGGCCACCCGCGCCTCCTCCGCCTCGCCAACCCGGCCGCCCCACTCCACCGCCGGGGCTGCACGCTGCAGCTGGCCCAGCCCCCTCCGCGCTGGCCCCGCCAGGCGCCGCGCCTCCGGCCGGCTCCGCCAACCCGGTCGCCGGCTTCAGCCTGCACCCGGCGCGCGCTGCTCGCTGCTGCCGCCTTCTGTGGGCAAAGAAAAGAAAGGAAGTCAGACTCCGGCTGCTGGCTCCAGAAAAAAACCGAGATGCCGGGTGGAGAAAAGTCAGTGGTTGGATGCTAGAAGAAGGAAAAGATAGAAAAAAAGAAAGTGTGTGTGCATCCGGCTGCTCAGATCCGGCTGAAGAAAATGACGGATGCCCACAGTCCACTTGTGACAAAAAAGAAGTAGAGGTGTGTGCATTCGGCTCCCAGAACCGACTGAAGAAAAGGCCGGATACCCACATTCGGCCAGCTGACGAGAAAAAAAAAAGAAGACAAAGTAGTCGTCGGGAGATCCGGCCCGACTGCTCAGCAGTCTGCCCGAATTTCGGGGGCTACACCCAGCGGGTGCGCTGACGTGCCCCGTGAAAAAGAAGACAAAGTAGTTGACGGGAGATCCGGCCCGACTGCTCAGCAGTCGGCCCGAATCTCGGGGGCTACACCCAATGGGTGCGCTGGCGCGCCCTCACGGAAGATTGCAAGAAACAAAAATAAGAGACAAGAGAAGAGTTTTGTCCGGCTGTCAGCAGTCGGCAGAAGAGAAAAAGAAGAAAATGGGCGCTGCAAGACGCCTCGCCACCTGGCCGGTCGAGCCTGACCGGCCGGGACTCCCCTTCGAGCACCTAGAGGCTCGAAGGTTGCACCCAGCGGGTGCGCCGGCGCGCTCCGCGAGCGCCGAGCCGCGCCGGCTGTTTTCAGCAAACTTCGCCTCGGCTACACGAAAACCAATGTGAGCTTCTCACCCACATATTTTTGCACCACGCAAGCACGGATAACCCCGAGCGATACTCGGGAAACTATCTCCGCATTTTATTACAATTGCATCACTGTTCGCCCCGGCGCCTGCCAGAGTTGGCCCGGGGGCTAGCCGCTTGGCCTGAGACGTTAGTTCCCGCAGACGGCTTAGTAGCGTGCGCGGTACCAAAGGCCCACTCTTAGTAACAGACAGCAGAGCGCTTGTCCGACTAGCAAGAGTAAACGCTGGAGGCCACCCACGCGAAAAACGTCCGGGAAGAAAAACGGTTCGGGTGACCCGGCCATTTCCTTTACAAGTATCTACTCGGTCGAATCTGCTCCTAGACTCTGAGTACTGTACACTCCATTTCGTGGCCCACTCTCAGTCACAGACCGCAGAGCGGCTGTCCGGCAAGCGAGAGCACAAACCAAAGAGCGGTGGGAACACGAAAAAGATTAAGGGGGCTCGGACGAAACCGAGTCGGCACCCTCCGCATAAAACTTGCAATGCTAAAAGTATTCATTTGATATATCTACGTGGACTAACTTTGTCTTTTGCATGATCATTTCCGCGAACACCCGCCAAAAAACCTTCGCCCAACTTTGCCAAGTTGCCCGAAGGCTTGGGGGCTACTGTCGGAGTAATTGGCCATGGATACCCCGAAGACGGCGAGACAATAAATCAAGACATCAGGGCTAGCAAAGCCCATCAGTCCGACTGCCCGGCCACTCCTGCCGTCTCCCCGTTCGACTGCTCTGCCCGGCCGGCTGCCGGCTGCCGACTGCGCCAACCAGCCGGCTACCGACAGCGCCGACCAGCCGGCTGCCGACTGCAGCCTGACCCGACACTGACAAGACGGACACTGACACGATGGCCATACCGCGGACAAGACGACTGTATCCAGACACTGCTGAGCAATAGTGATACACTGTAGCAGATGTAAGATGTCACATCGTTGTCTCCCAAATAGTGAAGTTGGTCACGTGAGCCATCCCTTGTCCCTTGGGCTCCCCTTTATAAGGAGCATCAGGGGAGGCTCACACACACGTATGGCCACAAGGCCTCACACAGGCTAGCAAGCTAACTAGTTATCCATCCATCCATCCAGGATGAAGACACCATGCATACTAGCTAGCAAGATAGCTAGCTAACACACACATACCATTCGGCCACTGGAGCTTGCATGCTCATCTGGTCATCCACATATATACGAGGCCAGATGCCTACGGCACTGACCTCAGATACAGCTCCAGGAGCACTCTGTACCAGATATATTTAGACATGCAGGAGTAGAGGTGTTATCTCTCCGGAGAGCCCCGAATCTGGGTAAACTAGCGCGTGCTACTCGCATACCCGTCCCTGGATATTCCGGCAGCGGTCCTGCCCTCACACTCAAGCCACCTTGTGGTATCTGTCGTCTTGCACCCCCGTGAGAATACCACGACAATTCCACTTTGGGCCAGTGGAAAAAGGCAACTAAAATGTTCAGAGAAATGACAAGCCGCGGTCTTGTACCAAATACTGTCACTTGGAACTCATTCATGGCCTCCCTATGTAAGCATGGAAGAAGCAAAGAAGCTGCAAAATTTTTGCATTCCATGGCTGCGAAGGGCCACAAGCCTGATGTTGTCTCGTATCGTGTTCTGCTCCAAGGGTATGCTACAGAAGGGTGCTTTGCAGATATGGTTGATCTCTATAATTCAATGGCAAGCAATGGTATTGTACCCAATTGCCAGGTTTTCAACATATTAGTTGATGCATATGCTAAGCGTGGAATGATGGATGAAGCTATGCTTATATTTACTGAAATGCGGGGACAAGGACTGAGTCCAGATGTATGAACCTATTCAACTCTTATATCTGCACTTAGAAGAACGGGTAGGCTGGCGGATGCCATGGATAGATCCAGTCAGATGATTTCTATTGGCATACAACCAGACGCAGTTGTTTATTAAGCTCTAATTCAGGGTTATTATACAGTTGGTGATTTGGTGAAAGCAAAGGGATTGGTTTCTGAAATGATGAACAGAGGTATTCCTCCTCCTGACATTGTGTTCTTTAATTCAATATAATGAGTAGTCTATGCAAAGAAGGAAGGGTTACAGATGCACACAGTATCCTTGACTTCGTTATACACTTTGGTGAGAGGCCTAGCATCATTACATTTAGTTTGCTAATTGACGGATATTGCCTAGTTGGCAAGATGAAGAAAGCTTTCGGAGTACTTGATACCATGGCCTTAGTTGGCATTGAGCCTGACCGTCCTCATTAATGGCTGTTTTAAAAATGGAAGGATCGATGATGGATTGACCATATTCTAAGAAATGCTGAAGAAAGTTAAACCTACAACAGTTACATATAACATCATACTGGGTGGGTAATTTTGTGCTGGGGAAACAGTTGCTGCAATGAAAATGTTCCATGAGATGATCGAAAGTGGAATAACAGTGAGCAGTTCCACATACAGGACAGTCCTTGGAGGACTTTGCAGGAATAGTTGTGAGGACGAAGTGATCACCCTGTTCCAGATATTAGGAGCAATGAATGTGAAGTTGGATATTGCAATACTCAATACCATGATCAATGCAATGTTCAAGGTTCAGAGAAGAGAAGAAGCTAACGATTTATTTGCTGCAGTATCAGCCAGTGGATTGGTACCTAATGCTTCTACCTACGGTGTAATGATAAAAAATCTTCTAAGAGAAGGATCGGTGGAAAAAGCTGAAAATATGTTCTCATTAATGGAGAACAGTGGTTGTGCTCCAGACTCTCGTCTTATAAATGACATCATCAGAATATCATTAGAGAAAGGTGAGATTGTCAAGGCTGGAAATTATATGTCTAAAGTTGATGGCAGGAGCATCTCACTTGAAGCTAGAACTACTTCGTTGCTGATACGTCTCTTTTCAAGTGAAGGGAAATATCGGGGACAAATAAATTTGCTCCCTGTAAAGTACCAATGTTTCGATGGATTTAGTTGAGCACTAGACAGAAAACCATTGCTGTGGTTTGGAGCTTCCTCTCAGTGATGTTGATATGAGTTCTCTTCCATGTGCTCAACAAGATCGAGCTTGGCGTTGGTGGCTTGGTTCCACCATGGTGTTTTCGCCCAACGTTTGTGGCTGCTGGGTGTGCATCCTATGGACATTGCCCCTAGTCTGCACGCCATGTCCATGCTCAAGGTTCACATCCTCTCCCTGAATATGCCAGGGATGTTTGTACCCCAAGGCCTTTTTTTATTCTACTGTTGCTGTTTTAAGATCTTCATGTTTACAGTTAGTTGCATGTGTTCAATATCAAGTTGGATATCAAATAATCTCAATACATTTTCTTGGTGCAGGTGTTTATGTTATGATGTATGGTCTTATAATCTGGAAATAGCTCTTGCAGGCATGCCTTGACGTGTTCTTCATCATGTTTGCTAGAGGGAAAATGTGGCCATCCAGTCAGTGAATTTCGTAATTTCCTTCTCTGCTCAACTCAAGTTGCAGCTCACTTAAAAACCTTCAATTCATTCCATATGATGTCGCATGTGTTGTTCTTTTTTATGATATATATTTATTTGGAATTCAATCTAGTACTGTGAAATGCCACCTTTCATTTGACAGATAATAGTTGACTCTCAAGTTCTGCACCTGCATCATCCAAGCACTCTCATTTTTTCTTCCTTGGGCAAAGTTCTTTTTACAATATGCACTTGTGTCATCCAACCACTCTCAAGCTTTCTTCCTTGACTATGCACCTGTGCCATCCAAGCACTCTAAAATGATTTCCTATTGATCACATGTTCTTATGTTCCTAAGCCCCCCCCCCCCCCCAGCATGTGGGCGACCCGGGGGTTTCCCAAAACCCTAGAAAAAAGTCCCTTGCGAGAGGGTTGTGCGGTGTCCTGGTCACTGCTCGGCTGCGGTGCTCATGTTGTCTACCCTGATCTGATGCGGTCTGGCCTCCTTTTTTGGGGGGGGGGGGGGGGGGGCGATGTTTGCCAACGGGGGGGGGGGGGGGGGGGGGGGGGGGTAGGGTCGCAGCCCTAGGCAGGTGGTGGTGGCCGGTAGTCGCACGACATGAGCAAAGTGGTGTCGCTGTGGGACGGGAGGTGGCGTTGCCGGCTGGCACGACTGGAGTTAGCGGAGGCTGCCCTTGATCGACTCATGGGGCTCTCCTCCTCCCTCTGGTGGTCACGAGGTGTCCCCACCTTTTCTGCTCAGTCAGGGTATGCCCCTAGGGTCAGCTTTCTCCACGGCTTCGCAGACAGCGGCCAATTGTGGTGACGCGCTCCCTACGTGGCTGGGTGTTGAGCCCTGTCCATCTTGCTACCAATGGTGGAGGACACTATTTCGGCCGTCCTGGAGAGTTCCATGGATCTGCAGATGGTAGCCATGGTGGTGGCAACCTCCCGATGCTGGGCGAGCTGTGGCAGATGTGGTGGTGGCGCTCCTTGCTTGTTTCTTGCCTCATCCAATTTTTGTTACATCTTTGTGACGGGCCTGACATGGGTAGTCTCTGGCGTGTTCTCGGTTAGCCTGCCCTTCTGGTACACCTGACCCGGTGGGATCGGTGATGTGGCCTCCGTGGTGCTATGGTTCGACTTCGCCAGCAACCCATACGTGTGGGAGCGAGCACTCTATGGTGGGTCTCTGCTCGGTGATGCCCTTCGACTACGTCGGTGGTACACAGGTGCTGTCGCGTGGCCTTTCAACCGCATCCTGCGACACAGGTGATGTTGCGGCGTAGTGCAATCTCGGATGCACGTCACTGTTCGATTATGTCGGCGGTGCAGTGTCGTGGTTTGATCTTGGTTCACCGTTCACCGATGCCTTTCGATTACGCCGGTGGTGCTCCTTTCTGTGACTTGTTTCCCGTTGTCATATTCTGTTGGCTCCTCTGGGTAGTAGTTGTGCTTGGGCCATGACGGGTTTTTTCTCGTCAGGCAGCTGTCTCCGAGGCTTCTTGGAATGACCCCTTTGTTTCTCCCTTGCTGTATGTGTTTTCAGTTTTTTTTTATTTATCTCTTCTTCCTTATCTGCTGTGATGCCAGGAGGGGATGAACCCCCCGACTATTCGGGGGAAAATGATTTACTATTTGTAACTTGTTTAGTGTATAGTGAGTTGCAGATCGACTTATTTTTTGGTCCACTGATTAATCTTAAACGTTTCCTATGGCAGGCAATCCATTGTCTTGAATGCAATGGAGACATGAATACGTACCCAACTGCCCTTTTCCTGAAAGACGCAAAATTGTTTGAGGTTGGAGCTGGCACTATAGTGAGATAAGAAGAATGGTAATTGGACATGCGCTGTTCAAAGAGGACTGAGACTATTCTTTCAACAATCAGGTGTGGGTGCATATTGGTGAATCGAGGAGATGAGTAGGACCTTAAACATTGCCGAAATGTCCCTGAGTTTCATTGTTTGACGATATTCCATCCAAACCTTCTCGTTATCTTGTACTCATATATGTATGAAATATTTGCAAATAAGGGCTTGTTCGGATAACCACCTGCTCCCTGAAATTTCGGAATCTGGAAAGTACCCACATGCGCGCTCCATGATTTTTAACTGGAACTCCGCCCGCTCCGGGAGTGGCCTCGTGGAGCGGCGGGTCTCCGAACAGGCCCTAAACATCAACATTTTTTTACTTACTATCTGATTCTATTCAGTATCTGCAAGCTTGTTGATATGATACTGTGACTTGACACATAATCACATTTGACTGACTATTTAGTTTGTTTTTCGTCCAAAAAGAAAAATATTAGTTCCTCCCATCTTTTTTGCAGGTAGCGTAGATCCCTGACACAGTAACATATTTGTGCAGCGTATATAAGCATAGGCCATACCGATTGTTACAATCCTTTGGATTCTGTATATGGGCTATAAGTACTTTTCAAAAAAATCGCCAATTTATCGCTATTCGAGGCGTGACTGATATGATTAGGGCATATTGTTACCATTAATCGCTTGGGCCGATTTATCGCTCTGAAAAGTGATTTATCCGGAATCTGTTGACCCATTGTAAAACAAGGAGTTTACATCCATGTGATGTACTTTTCATGATTCCTGAGCCGCGAGAGCGATGAGTAATCTCACCGACTCCATCTTTGCAATGGGAACGAACACTTCTTCGAAGTCTACACCTTCCTCTTGCATGTATCTTTTGGCTACTAGCCTTGCTTTGTGTTTCACACAATTTCCTTCGACATCTCTCTTGATCTTGAATTCCCACTTGAGCTCTATGACATTATCATTGTTGGGAAGATTCACAAGCTCTCATGTTTTGTTGTCTTGGATCAACCTCAACTCTTCTTCCATAGCCTGACGCCAACACTCCTTCGTATTTGCGTCCTTAAATTCTGCCGGTTCCTCGGCACTTCCTAGACACCGTCGTCCACTTCTTTTCATCTTTACCGGGCCAATCGTCTGAAAAGTTTTCTCCAGATATGGGTGTAACACCGGCTGTAGCTGTATGGATGTAGATGATGGTGTCCTTTCCTCCATTACTATCGGAGACGACATTGCTTGTGTGGCTCCTTGTACATTCAGAAGCGACACCTCGCTATTTGCTTTGCACGTTGCAATTGGCAAAACTTGCCTTCCACGTGAGCTAGCTAGCCCTCGTGGAGCACCACATTCAGTGAGTGGTGGAATGCCATAGTTCCTTAGCCCGTCCACCACAGCAGCTGCACGTGATGGGCTGCCTTCCTCTACTGGATTGGTGCTTGCTGGACCACTGCTATCTTGTTGCCTGCTGCCTGCTGGAGCACTGCTTCCTGATGGGCCAAGCCCATCTGTTGTGTGTACTGAGCCACTGCTGATATTGCCGTCTGCACTGCTTGGTATGCCTCCAGCACAAGGGCACTTCTTACTTGCATGTGCGGCTGGCACTACACCGTCAGGCCGATGACACGCAGCGCCCGCTGCACTCACGCGGGTTACACATCTTCCCAGCACATCCGGTCTGCACCGCGACACAACACCAGTGCTCCTCTTTTCGTGGACTTCTGACGCCACATACGTCTTCGATTTTTCTGGACGCGTCACACAAAGACTGCTTCTCCATGGCCGAGCACACGCGGCAATTGCTGCATCCACTCCAGCAAAGTTAGCACTTATACCCGGAACATCAACATAACTTTCGAAATCACTTCCCGCGTCTGTAGCTTCGACATGAGTTTCCGAACCATAATTTTGATGGCAAACTTTTTCTTCCGCAAGCTCGACAATTTCTTTAGTCAACACTTGTGAGTCTGGATCCTCCTCGTCCACGAGTTCGCTCATCAACATCATGTTACCATCATCTCCTTGCTGAGCCATGAGCGCCTTCTGCTTCGGTGCTTTCTCGCAGTCAGCCTTGAAGTGGCCGAGGAGTTCACAGTTATAACACCTCACTTTCCTGATGTCAAACTTTCTCCTCGGTGGTGGTGCAGCCTCATTGTCCGAGTCATCATCCCAGTCGGCGAAGTTCTTTCTCGCTGAACGCTGCTTCCCCTTCTTCTTGCTGCTGCTTTTGGACCTGCCTTGCTTTTCAAGGGCGATCCACTGCGCCTTTGTGAGCATCACAAGCTCGTCGTTCCTCCCGTCCCCAAGACTGTACCGCATCCGCTCATCGTGAGCTTTGTACCGTCCGACAAGATCGTCGATGGAGAGAGTCGCGAGATCGAAGCACTGCTCGATCGCCGTGACAATTTGCAGGTACCTGGGAGGGGCCGCGCGCAAGAACCGCCAGACAACTGAGGCCTCCGTGATGTTTTTTCCAAGCGCACGGATCCGATTGACGAGAGTAGCCACCCGTGAAGCGAACGCGTCGACGGACTCATCGTCGCCCATGACCAAAGTCTCATAGTTCCTTAAGAGAGTTTGGAGATTAGCTTGCTTGACGCGGGTGTGTCCTTCGAACATGAGCTTCAAAGTATCCCACACCTCCTTCGCCGTTTCTTTGGCGATCAGGTGTTGGAGGACATCCATCGGCATCACCGAGTAAATCGTCGACGCCGCCTGCCGATCCTTCCGGTGCTTGGCTCCCTCCTTCTTGAACGCGTCACCTCCGGGATCCACCGCATCCCATAACTCGTTAGCGCGGAGATCACACTCCATGAGGGCCTTTAGACCCTGAAGTTCTCGCGATCAAATTGTGGGTACGACGAACTCGCCGGAGCAGCAAATACTTTAGCCGCACCGGAGTACTCCGCCAGCTACTTGTCCTTCTCGTCGTCCGCCATGATCCTCTGTTACTAGAAGATCAACCTTGTTCTAGATACCAATTGTTGGTCCGGACCCGACGCCGAGTACTTTCCGGCAACGGTGATATGACCGACGACGAATGACGATGAAGCGAAGCAACGCTGACTGTCTTGGTTTCTGCCCCAAACTGGCTAGACCTTCGAGCAATAAATTAGCAACACCGAGATAAGACTCGCACGTACACAACCTGCTGGACGATCTTTGACTTTGATCGTTACAGCGCTACTAGTAATAACGTACGCGTAGACTATTCGGCTGATTGCCACACGAGCGTATCGCTCCCGGTTTGATTTGTATTACTTCACAAATCCAAGGTACAAGTTACATAGCTGATTACACGCGTATAAATAGTACTAGCACCTAGCTATCCAGGACAATACTACTCGGAGACCAAGTCTTGTACTACTCGGATACATGCATGCAAGCCAACTTGAACACGTACCAGCTAACAGGGGGACTGAGTCGTGTTTAACTCCAACAGAATCTACCGATAAATCAGGCCTATTCCACTGTGTGGGTTGTACTGTTGTTTGCTAGCAATTTATTTTGTTTGCGACTATGAGAGAATCAGAGAACCTGAGATTTTAGTATTGTACAATGATTTAAAGGCAAGGAATCAAGGTAACACTTCTGTCCAATATTGTTTTTCTGTTAAGTATAGCATTTTTCGTGCTAGGAACCTGGGATTTGCATAAAATGACCAATTAATAGTGGACCGATAAAATTGATTAATTGTCCGAGTTCTGATTACTCTCTAATCCCCAGCCGACCAAGATGCTAATGATAAGCAATATCCTTAAGACTGGCCTATAATACATTGAGAATGTATCCTGCCACTTTTTTTTTAGTGGATGTATCCTGCCACCTTTATGAGACAGGAAGGTGATTTACAGTTTCTAGTTTCTAGATGACGATTCAACTCTAATGCGGCGCAAAATAGGAACCCAAAAACCTTTGCAAATGGGTACCATTGCCTTTTTCTAGATTGTTTTCTTTTCAGCTGGGGTTATAATGGACTGAGTCTGAGTTGTCTTTCTTTGAATCTGAGCTTCTGTTTCTGCCTGAGGCCAACACACCTCGTTAACCTTCAACCTGTTTCTTATTTACTCCTCCATTCCCAAATAAATGTCTTGGTTTTAATTCAAATTTGAACTAAAACCATGACACTTATTTTGGAACGGATGGAGTATTACAGTGGCGGAACAGAGTCTTCCTTCCATAGGCACATTACTGAATGCCCACAGGCCGTCTCACATCTCTCTGGGTATTCACGTCTAGGAAGAGGGTTTACTAAACTCACGGTACCTCTTCCTATATCCCTGATAATGGGCTTTGCCTCCTGTTCAAACATGGATTTTACCTAGCAGTCAGAAAGAGATCTGGTCCAGGCATATATTTCAAATAAAATCTAACTAGGCATTCTAAATAGGGAAGTACTCCCTCCGTCCGAAAAAGTGTGTCCCAATATTATCTCTCCATTTGAGGGACAACTTTTTGTATACTTTTGGAGTGTAGTACCTATATGTGTCCGTTACTATTTTTTGCTGAATACACAAAGCTTGTGTATCTTTTCATGATAGGTAGAAAAGAACAATAACAACAACATAGAATAGATATGAAAGGACACCACACAAGGTGTGGGAATGAGCAGAACAAGGGGTGCTCGGCCCTCGGACAAGCTAGCTAAACCCGCCTTGCCAACCTCAAGCCACAAATGGCAAAGAGATAGGACACAGAGCACGATGGCCGCGTCACAACCAAAGCCGAAAACCTCGAAGGCATGACTATGACATCGAGCCAAACTGGATTAGTGCACCATCCACCGAAAGCGCCAAGGAACGACAAGTGGACAGCTGGAGCCAGCCAGACCCGAGGAAGATGTCATCCAAATGGCGCCAACAATGGTGTACATTGCGCCCCAAAAGCTCATGCCCACGGCGGTGACCACCGGGAGAGCGCACCGCCCCAAGCCTTGCCGCCAAACATCTTCCGCTCCAGTTGGCTTCACAGACACCTAGGCAACGCCCAACAAACTGGACCTAGGGTTTCCCCTGGTGCACAAGAAGGGAGTGGACCATGCCAAGACAATGCCTCCAAGAAGGATACAACACCCACAAGCGTTGTCGTTGTCCGCATCAGCAACCGCCTGCAGGGATTTGTCGCCGGCCAAGTCCAACCACCCTCAAAGACCGTTGGAGCAGTGCAGACTGGAGGATGGGAGGCAAGTCGCCGTCTTGGGCCATAGCTGCGGGAACTAGAGCCGCATCCGGCGGCTGACAATGAAAAGGAGCACCAACGAGCGCCGACCACAGCAGACACCGCAACAACCCGTTCAGAAGAGAGGAGAGGAGCATCAGGGTCACCACACCAGCGCCCTTGCACCGGACCATGAGGCGTCGGCTACAAGCACTGCTGCGGGTGTTTGGATCTGAGGGAGAGAAGTTGTCGACGCCGGGAAGCGCGTGTCTCCTGTATGTGCTCGTTACTAGAGTTGAGATGTATATCTTCAACAATTAAGATAGAACTTGTAGGCATGGCACTGATTAATTATTTTTCAAATTTTCTTCTTCTTCCTTTTTTCTTTTTGATTTTGTGAGCATTTTTCATACACGCGAACATTTTTTGAATTCGTGAACAAGTTTGAATTCATGAACATAATTTCCAAATTTGTGAACATTTTCAGATTTAGCAAAAGTTTTTTAAAAAATCATGGACATTTTTTAAAACTCGCAAAGATTTTGAATGCGTGAATACTTTCTTTGAATTAGCAATCCTTTTTTGAAATTCTTCAATATATTTTGGAAGTCGTGAACATTTTTTTTGAAATGGAGAACAATTTTTTTAAATTCATGAACATTTGTGCGCACTCACGATCATTTTTTTGAATGTCGCGATTTTTTTAAACTCGCGGACATTTTTTGAATTCATGATTTTAAAAAAATCAAACTCACAAACAATTTTTGAAATGAGTGAACATTTTTCAAACTCATGAGTGTTTTTTTTAATTCATGAATATTTTTTAAAGTCTTGAATATTTTTTAAAATTCACAAATATTTTTTAAAAATTGTAATTTGTTTTGAAATTTGGGCTTTTTTGAAATCCTGAATCATTTTAAAGAAGAACAAAACAAAAACAGAAAAGATAAAACAAAAGGTTAAAATAATTCGCAAAAACAGGGGCATCCGGCCTCACACATGTGTGAGCCAAAAAACACGTGCGCGGAGGGCAGGGTGCGCGTTTCCTGGTTGATGAATAGGAGCACCCGAGGCAGGGGGTTGATGGAGATTTTTTTTTCTGGGTCGAACGTAGCGTGGACGAGCAGCGAACCTCCATCGACATGTTCAGCATGGCTATCGGCCTGTTTGGGTATGAGGCGAGCATGGCTAAGGGACTTATACGGAAATACTTGTAATTTAGGGACTTGTACTAGTTTTCCCCGAAAAATGCCAAACGGTGACCGAGCTCTATGGAGGCCTTTATTTGGAAACTTCAAAATTCAAACTTTTCAGTTTAAAAAAATTCTGAAAATAAATACACACATACCTAGATACATAATGTACATGTGTGCAAATTTTCAGGTCGAAATACATTAAAATGTGAGCTACAAAAAAAACAAATCTGAAACTTTTTAGCATATGTACTGTTTATCTTTAAAGTCCCTGATTTGTTTTTTTTGTGCAGCTCGCGGTTCAAGGTATTTTATCCTGAAATTTTTAACACATACACTTTACATCCCTGCATACATGTATAAAAATTTTCGGATTTTTTGAAACTGAAATTTATGAATTTTGAATTTTTCAAAATAAAAGGTTTCATGGAGCTCGGTCTCCAAAATGCGCTACTCTAGTTTCCCCCAACTATAAGTATTTCGGTACGGAGAGAGTACACCCTACCAAACGTCGAAAAATGGGTTAAGTAGATAATAGATAAGGGAATGCAGGCTATCAAACACACCTACATCTCTCTTGTGCAGGAATAATGGCCCAGGCGCTGTCAAACGAGGATCCCCTTAATTAGGGGAAATATTATTTATGTGGGCTCCTCCTAAAATCTCTCGTTCCCTTTTCATCATCTTAGGATCATCTTAGTATAGGGAAAATATGATTTATGTGGGCTCCTCCTAAAATCCCTCATTCCCTTTTCATCATCTTCACATTCTGCAACACGATGTGGGAAGGAATAAAAAAACTCACAACGTCTCTGTCGAGCCACTCATAATTGGTATTTTGAATCACTAAAATATGTTTGCCTTGGTTACGACGTGCAGGCAATTAGCTAGTACATAACTGTATAGTATATGTGTATGAATTTCCAGCAACATACATTTTCATACCTGAAGTACACAAAATGGACAAATATGTGTATAAAGATGGGCCTTCCTTCTGTTCTTCCTGGGCCAGAAATTTTTCTTTTCTGCGTACAGGCATGAAAAAAACATCTATATATATCCTTGCAAATAAATTGTATTTTCTAAACTTTAATAGCATTTTTTGTCTTCTCCAATATACCAGGTTCCCTGGAGCCCGGTCTCCAACACGCCTCACTCCAATGTAGCAGGGCCTAAGAAGTAAACATAAATTCAATGGCATGTACAATGAACCTGTGGCACTGGCAACTGTTAATTCACAGTATCGCCGACAGGGCGAAATGACAATCATACGCTTTTTGTTCCCATACATCCAAAATTATTACAAAATTTTGGAACTTCCTGAGACAAGTGATAACAGAAAAAGGAAAAATCATATGTGGATGGCCTTAGAATGGGTTTGCAAGCAAGCCTCCTTGAGGGCTTCACTCACAGTGGGATGTGCATGGCATATTCGGGCAACATCCTCGCTGGATGCTCCATACTGTAGGGCAAGCACAGCTTCATGGATGATCTCTCCAGCATTCTGCGCCATTATGTGCACGCCAAGAATCTTGTCGGTTTCCTTGTCAGCCACCACCTTAACCATCCCCTCGGCATCATCAATAGCCTTCGCACGGCTGTTTGCCATCAGCGGGAATTTGCCAACTCGGTAGGCAATTCCTGAGGCCTTCACCTGCTCCTCCGTCTTCCCGACGGATGCCACCTCTGGATGTGTGTAGACCACACCAGGCACCAAATCATAGTCAACGTGACCTTCCTTGCCAGCAAGGAACTCGACACATGCCACGCCATCCTCTTCAGCTTTGTGGGCAAGCATGGGCCCAGGGATGGCATCGCCAATCGCATACACTCCACTCACATTGGTCATGAACCGCTTATCAACGAGGATCCTGCCAGCCTTGTCCATCTCAACCCCAATGGCATCCAGCCCAAGCCCGGCGGTATATGGGGTCCTCCCAGCAGAGACTAGAACGATGTCTGCTTCAAGGATGCTCTGCTCACCACCAGTTGCAGGCTCAAGTGTTAGCTTCACCCCGTCTCCAGAGGTATCAACTCCGACCACCTTTGTCTTGAGCATAAACTTCATCTTCTGCTTCTGCAGCATGCGCTGGAACTGCTTCCTGATTTCACCATCCATTGATGGGACTATGTCTGGAGCAAATTCAACAACAGTGACCTCTGTCCCAAGACGGTTCCAGACTGAACCCATTTCCAGGCCAATGTAACCAGCTCCAATGACAACCATTTTCTTTGGGATACCTGACAAGCACAGGGCGCCAGTAGATGAGACAATCTTCTTCTCATCAATTGTGATCCCAGGAAGTGATTTTACATCAGATCCAGTGGCAATGATGATGTTCTTTCCTTTGACAACAGTGTTGCCACCATCAACCAAATCAACCGATACTTCTGAAGGGGAAGTAAGTTTCCCAAAGCCTTTGACATATGTCACTTTGTTCTTCTTAAAGAGGCCTTCGATTCCTTTTGTTAACCCGGCCACGGCCTTGTCTTTCTGCGCCATCATGGCTGGGAGATCCACTTCCAGATTAGAGATTTTCACTCCATGGTGTGCAAAAGAAGTCTTTGCTTCATGGTACATATGAGAAGAGTGCAACAGAGCCTGGCAGATCAGAAGCATCAAAGGGAGTTAGAAGTGTTCCCAGTCACGTCTGCAAGGATATATAACCAACGTACATAATTCTCTAGGTGCACTAGTTCACATAGAAGAAATACATCAAATGTTTAGATTCCGGATAAAGGTGCTCATCTTATGCTAAGATTTCTAACAGCATAAAGCTTAGGAGCTATACAGATGATAGGCCTGAAAGAAAGATGTTGTAGACATATATATTAGTAATATCCAACCTTGCATTAGTGTGTCCAACTATGCTAGAGTTTGTATACAATTAAGAGTCCTTGTCTTTGGGTCAAATTATGTTGTTGACTTTGTATGTTAGGATATGGTTCCAGCTGCTACAAACTGGACTTGCTGTTCAGTGTAACCGACTTAGAATGTCTATATGAGAGATGTATCCCTATTGTAAGAGGGAAGCAGGAAATGAACTCTTTCCCTCCTACTCCCTCCGTTCGGAATTACTTGTCTCGGAAATGGATGTATCTAGAACTAAAATACATCTAAATACATCCATTTCTGTGACAAGTAATTCCGAACGGAGGGAGTAGTTGGCTAGTTGCTATCCCTACACAGCTAACTTATCTATCCATCCCAACCACGTCTCTTCCTAAGTCCTAACCAATCTTCCTACCTTATGAGAAGTTGAGTTACCGTGTAGATATTTATCTCGAACAAGAGTAAGTTTAGCTTGTATTGTATAGCCTAAATCATGTACATTGGACATGTAGGAAGGATAAACATGTAAGAAAGATGTTTCGCTCTCACGTGTAAAGGTGAGACTTGATACTTTTGTTTTAGCAGGAACAGTATTCTGGTCAACTGTTTGGGGAAAAACTGCAGTAAACCCTTCACCATTTATGACGTACTATATTGTTAGCAAGGTAAAAAATAGACCCATTTAACTGATTGCAAATGAAGTCCTCGCAAGTGTACTGTATACAGAATTTATAAGGGTACAAAGTCTAACTGGAACAAAAATTAGCTATAAAGCAAACAAAATTAATCTACTCAGATGATGCTCACAAGTTGGAATAACAAATATTATGCCTTATTACCCAAGCTTAATGAAAACCAACCAAATCTCGCAGTGGAAGAAATTTACAAACACATAATAAAACTGAATTTGACGTAATTTTGATTCCGGGCCACAAAAGATATCGCATAAAGACCTCTAATCATGGCGGTAGATTGCAAAAGACCTCTAATCAAGGGATCTCAAACCCTAGCTGCATAGCCCAAAATGCTACCCCGCTGCAAGACCAGAGTTGATGCATCGCAAACAGGCGCTTCATAATCACATCAATCAATAAAAGTGACACCACATGAGCTACAACGAACGACAATAATCTACTCCCTCCGTCCCATAATATAAGAGCGTTTTTGGGTAATAGCCATGCATCACAGATCTAAAAACACTCGGCGTCACCTCTTATCGCACGGCGAATGAACGGGGCAGCAAACAAACGGAGAGGTCAATCACCTTGGAGGGGATGCAGCCGACGTTGAGGCAGGTGCCGCCGAGGGTGCCCCGCTTCTCGATGCAGGTGGTCTTGAGCCCCAGCTGCGCCGCCTTGATGGCCGCCACGTACCCTCCCGGCCCGCCGCCGACCACCACGACGTCGCTCTCCTCCGCCGCCGCCGCGTACGCCCTCCACGCGGACAGCGCCGCCGCCCCGGGGGCGTGCGCCCGCCGCGCCACGGCCTCCGCCGCCCTCCGCCTCGCCAGGATAGCCAGCGCCATCTTCCTCTGTTTCCTTTCTTCGACGGGAGAGAGGATGGGAAGCGTCGATGAAAGTTATTTGTTCTCTACCGGGCCCGGGCCGTACGTGGCGGGAATGTGTTTGTGTTGCCGCCGTACGTTGGACCGAGAGGGATGTTGCTGGCTCACAGCCAACGCCCAATCCTGCAAAGGATGGATATGCCCTTGTAGACCACTGGGATCCTGGGGAGGCTCTGCCCTCACAAGTCAATTTATTTTGCTATCCCCACTTCTCTTTCAGAACCACTAGAATCATTCAATCAATCTATTTCAACAGCGGCATTTTCGTAAATCTATCATTCTCAAGTTGAAATTTTGGAGTTATGCATGGTTTATTTACCATTAACTTCATCGCTGGGAACAAACATATCAAAAGCTCAAGATCTCTAGTTAGCAATATCTTTCAAGGTATCATTTGAGAACAACATCCATATGCATGGATCAACACTCTTCCGTGAAACGAAACGTTGATCGGAACAAAAGAACGATGGTCGCCGGTTGTTACAACCGTTACACACAAACTTCCCACCAACATAAAAATGCTGGATGCACACCACCACCACCACCACCACCAACAACAACAACAACAACAACAACAAGACTAGCTACCTAATCTATCACGTCCTTGCACAGCCCCTTGTTGACGCCGATTCAGAGTTATTCGCAGCATACCGCTTGAGATTCCTTCTGGAGCTTCTCCCACAGGCACATCATGAGCCTCGGGCTCTGATAGTGGGCGAGGATGTAATCAGAGTCGCATCCTTCATTGTAGAAGCGCTCATCGTTGGCGTAGTTCACTTGCTGACCACTGTCTTTGTATCGCTGGATCCATATTCCCATCGCCACGTCTTCAAGTCTAAATAGCTGAGGCAGCAAACGAGATCAATCAAGAGATTTTCCAATGGGGTAAACACAAGGAGAAGTTTATGAACGTATTGCGAGATGATTTATCTTCGAACCTGAAGTGTTCGTTCTTGGTGACCTTGAACCACAAATTTAGCAACGTCCCTTGAAATTATGTATCCGGGACCATGAGCCCACGGCGGATATGTTTCAAGAGGCCATTCCTGTGTTCCTCAAGGGTAAGAAAAGCAGCCTAAGAATGAACCCGTGCAGGGCAGGGTAACTGGAAACATGATGTACCTTTGGACTGATAAACCACTTGCTATCCTTGTCTCTGTGTGGTGAAGACTGGAAAGACATAAGACCATACAAGAGACCATGGGGGTTCGCCTTCTTCAGGCTAGAGATGACTTCATCGATCCTAACAAAAGCATCGTCATCTGTTTTCATGATGTACTTTGCAGGCATAATTTTGGTCTGCAAATTTGTAGACAAAATATAAGTTTATGTTGCCAGGATATGCATACATTACTAGATATAGACTATAGCCCGTATCTGGAATTTGAGAACGTGCTAAACCCATGGTGATTTCAGGTTTACTTAACACATACAAGAACATGCATAATAAGAAAACCACGACAAAGGTGTTTGTATCCAGTAAATACCATAAGTTAATAAACTGTGTGTTTTCCAAAAACCATGGTAATTTTGGAGTACTAAAAAAAAATCTAGTTATGCCCTACAGAGAGCAAGGAAAATAAAGTTCGTATAAGCTGCAAACCAGAAAGAGAATACATACCCCAAACATACAAATTGCAACAGTCTTTAGAGTGATCAAGGTATAGTAGTCAACAAATGGCATAAACTGGATATCACCATACAGCTGAGCTTCTCTCCATAATTCCATATTGACCTGCTCATTCTTATGCTGCATTTGAGGCCAAAAAAATAACGATCACATTGGATGAAACCAGTACTAGGTCATAGTAACACTTGAGCACCTTATTTGTTATGGATGAAAAAAGAGCTTAAAAAATATTTGTTCCTTCAATTTAGCATTGTCGTGTTATTCTTCGCGGAAATTCACCTTGGTTACCCAGTGCTAATTTAAGCTTCATCACTGCCATGAATAAAACAAAACCAAGGAAAAAGAAGATCTGCATTTTTGGGATATAGCTGGATTTTTAGTAAACTTTCAGCATTTTAAATTTTATCTGCAACAACTTAACTACTGAACAAGGTGCTAGCTGGATTGTTAAGGCTATATAAGCCTACTTCAAATGTAGAGGTAGGAAACAATGAAATATATATTCCTTTAACATAGAAAGTAATAAATATATAAATGGCCTAATCTATTCATTGGTGTAAAATATAACAAGAAGTTGTTAGTCCAATAAGAAGCAGTGTAAGGGTCTATTTGCATCTTAGGTCCAAAACATTCCTATACAGGATTGACTCCCAAAAAATATTCTATTATCTTCCCCTTCCTTTAAAGCTTTTTTCTCACAGCAATCAGCTTTGAAGAAACTACATAAGCAACTAAGTGACAACCCATCTGTCAAAACGTGTGGATATAGTAACTAAATGTTCCTCAATCCAAAACAAAAATTTAGCAAGTTATACACTGTGATGTTGCTTCATCTAATATTCATATTATGAAGAAACATGGTCAGTCTCTCCCAGAATGGTACCCTCTTGAATGGAATTGGTGTTCATGTACTACTACGTAGAAGCTAGTCTGTAGATATAATAACTGCTACGGGAAACTGGAGAAACAATTAGGATTAGGAAGATCCAAGAAATAAGCAAGTGGCGCTCAATCCAATAAGCAATCAGAACTGTAACAGAAATATTGATGCAAAAGAAAGAACCTGAAAAACTGTAACTGCACTCAAGGCGATTGAAGTAAGCTTACAAGGCCAGTGAAAAACCGCACGGCTACTTCGCCTGAGCGGACAGACTCATATTGCATCCATGTTCGCCTCAAAGCCATCCGGCGCTTGAAGTTGTTTCCAGTAGAGAAAACACCAACAAGAAGAAAAATTCGCTTCTTTGGAACAGGTGGGGCCTTCAGAAGCTCAACACTAGCCATGTCTACATCTTCTGAAACTGGCAATCCATTAGCCAAGATTGATAGGAGCTCCAAATCCCCAGAGACCTTGACTTCTGCTACTGACCATGGCTCCAACCTCTATCAAAAACCTAACAGCATTCATAAGTATCCAATACCCATGAACATTTATGAATGCAATCTTATCACGTAGCGTAAGCTTACCTCTCTGTATGCAAACGATGTCTCGTGCCTCCCATTTACTGTCAAATGGAACCCCTCAGCACCAGCCCACAGTGTTGCTGTAAAAGGTTCTCCTTCGACAATTGCAGTACTGCCACTGAAATGTGCACGTCCTTTGAGCCTCTTTTCATCTTCAAGCTGGTTCGCACTAACATTCTGTGTGGTGTTGCTACTCCCCTGAATGTTATTCACACTCACTTGCTGATTGCAACGAACAAGGGCATCGACCGGACTGATCAAAATAAATTTTTGTTTTATCATAACCACCAGAAACTATAAGAACAAGAAAAATATTACATAATTCAAATAATACATACAGATATATTTTCATTTGTTGAGGGAATGGCTAAATTATACCGGAGAGCCATTTAAGTCCTACATGGCATGGCATCCACATGGATGGTCAACGCAAGTACAAGACTGTCAACACAACTCCATGCAATCTACCATGGGCCCAAGCAAGCAACCATATAGTCAACAAAAGTCCAAGCAAGTCCTCGTGGTCAACAAGTCAAAGGAAGAGAAGAAAAATAAAAGACCAGGTCAAAAATGAAGGCAAACAAGCAAAGGAGCCCAGGCCCAAGAGGAAAGCCTTTATATGGTGATGGGCTCCCATGGGCCACAATTCCCCTCCTAGCCCACCATGAGCGCATGGACTCATGGACAAAAGATTACCTAGTTCCGCCCTTCCATGGTTCCACTTCCTTAGTTCAATGGTAACCTCGGTTAGTTGTCAAAGACCCCTAGCCTATAAATAGCCCCCATGGCATGCAACTCATTCACTCACACTTGAATAAATTCAAGAGGAGAGACACTTAGCCCTCAGAACCAAGGTTGAAGGAGGCCAGGGCCAGGTTTTGGAGTCCGAGGGACCTTTTAAGGCTCGGACTGTCGGGAGTTGTGGGACTTTGGAAGTGGCAACGTTCTAAATGTTCCGTGCGCAGAGCACTTCTCCCAACGGCTCTCTTCATAGGACGTAGGTCACCCTCCCACGAGGCGGCCGGACCCATGATACGTGCGGCTAAATATTGGATTTGGTCAACTACAGCCTAATCTCGTCATGAGGGCGACTGGGGCGACTCCCCGGGAGACTCCCCGGGAGACCGCGGAGGCGTCCGCCGCGCCGTGTCTTCCCGCCGCGGCTGCTCGGGCGGGCATCGGCGGTCGCTTCTGGGCCCTATTGGCTACGGACGAGGAGGAGGCCGACGGAGATAGCGACGAGTCAGAGGATTCGCCGCCGTCGCCTACGCCTTCGGATCTGATTTGTGATCTATTTCATGCAGGGTATGACGAAGATGAGGTGGCCACTACCGTAGACACGGTTGTGCCGGTGGAGGATCCGGCGAGGGTTGGGCTTCTTCCGGACGAGAGGAAGGAATTGGTACGCCGTGTCGTTCACCGGAGAAATGCGGCATCTGCGGTCAGACCGTGGAAGGGACCGTTGCCTAAGGTACGCATTCCAAACCTCACTTTGTTCGATTTAATCCATCCGGATTCATGGACGCTGGTCAAGAAGAGAAAGGCTGCTCGTCGGTCGACAGCTGGATCACTGCCGGCGGCGGCGGCTGTGGTGCCGTCGAGGTTGCCGTGCGGGATCCGAGCGGCTCGCAGCGAGCGCTTGAACGAACTACTGGGCCGATGCGGGCCGGATCCTAATTGCATTGACGCACTGCAACGTGGGCCGGATATGGCTGGGTATGAGGCCCAGGCCATACCGGGAGACACATGCACAACATCTAGCGCCGCATGCACGGACGTAATCTCCTCCTACGCGTGCGTATCTGCTTCTTCGCCTAGGGTTCGTCGGCGTGGGACGCCCGTTCTACCTCCGTGCGGTCCTGGTCGTGCTCGCCGGATCCCGCCACTGCGTGCGATGGCCGGTCGAGGAGCGGGTGGGCCGCCGACGGCGCAGCCCCAAGCGGCTGCGAGTACGGCCGGGGCCGTCGTGCCGCCGCCGCCGCCTGGGAGGGCTGGTCAAGGGGTCCCCGGCGCGGGGCTCAGCGCCGCCGGCGCTGGGCGAGCTGTAGTCAGGGCCGGGCGTGGCGCTCCCGCCCCCTTAGGACGGGTTGGCGGTAACCAAGGGGCACGGCCGCCGGTGGTGCCTACGGGCAGTGGAGGACCTGCTGGTCCCCGACCTCCGGGGCCAACGCCTGCCAGGCCGCCGGGATTACCCGCGGGAAGAGGAGGCCCAGTAGGGCAGCGACCTCCGGGGCCGTCGCCTCCGGTGGCCACTGCCATTGGTCGTGGCGGCGGGTCTGGTCCTAGACCTATGGTGCCGGCCCCGGGTGGTGCTCCGCCTCAGGCTGCTCCGCCGCCGCACTATGCCGCGAGGCCGGCTCAGTATCGGTCTGGGTCTTCGCAGCCTACGAAGGAGTTGACAGTTCGAGAGTCTTTTGAGGCGCCCCGAGGTCAGTGGGGTGATGATGGTGTTGATGCGTATGGAGACGGACAGCACCGCGGTTCCTCGTCTACCGGTGGAGGCCGAGGCTATACTTGGCAGAGTGACGGGTCTGCTGAGAGACCTTTCCTCGGACCTCCTGGTGGCTTTGTCGAGGGGGCATCCGGTCCAGATCACCGCCAGAGAGGTGGATTCCGTGGACATCGGGGTGGTCGGGGTGGGGGCCGTGGGAGGTTTTGTCGGCAACCTCCGCCTCCGGTTGCTGTTGACCATGGGGCTACTGCGGTTGAGACAGATACTGCTCAGTCTACGGATATTACTACGCAGGCAATGGAGGTGGTAACGGCACTGGCCAAGGTTGATGTTCCGGTGCCTGGGGCTGCGGGTGAAACATCAGACAGGCCTGACTCCGAGAGGGCGGCCAAGTGGGCGCGCAAGAAGGAAAGGATGCTGTGTTACCGGTGTGGTGAGAAGGGCCATTTTATTGCAGAGTGCGTCGCAGAGCTGTGTGACTCGTGTGGCAAGCTTGCACATGATTCGGGAGATTGCCCGTTAGTGCGTGACCGGGCTGTACTGTGCGGAGTTATTGTTCTTCGAGTCCCCGGCCGCGAGGGAGATTCCCGAGGATACACAGTGCCTGACTACCGGGATTGTGAAAGCAACTCAGGGCGAGGTGACTGAGGCTCAGATTATCCAGAGGCTTCAGGAGTTGGCACCGGGGGACTTTCAATGGGAGCTGGTCAGACTCGAAGCTAATGTCTTTAAGGTGGATTTCCCTTCTGTGGAGGATTTACAGAAACTGCTAAGTTTTGGCTTGTGTAGAGTTCCTGGTACTACGTGTATTTTGGAGTTTCACGAGTGGACGAAGGTGGAGCCTAAAGGCAGGCCGCTTACGCAGATCTGGTTGCGGTTTTCTGGGGCCCCTTCTAAGCCTCTGCAGGACGTTCGAGTTGTAGCCAGTATGGGTATCATGGTTGGAAAGACGGAGAGAGTGGATATGGCTTTCACTCGGGCTCATGGAGTGGCTCGGATGTTGGTGAGTGTTCTGAATGTTGACTTCGTGCCTGATGTCGTTCACTGGACATATAGGGGAGAGGTATTCCCGCTCGACATAGAGTTTGAGGACGTTGAGATGTTCGCTGACGAGGTTGCTGGGGATGATGTTGATATGCATGAGAGTGATGGTGGTGCAGGAGCCAAGGGGGCGCCAGACGAGTCTGCTCGAGAGGGGTCGACCGGACCTCGTCCAGATGCTCAGTTGCCTGGGGAGGGGACCGGAGCTGGCTCGACACCGTCACCTTCGGTGCCCACGACGACACTGCGTTTTGGGTCCTTTGAGCCTGCTTCTGCGCCTCCCAAGCTGTGGAGCGATAGGGTAGAGACTGATGATGAGTTTGAGCACACGCTTCCTTCTTTGGACTTTGCGGGGACTGCAGTTCGGGATGTAGAGCCGGAGGTCGCTCCTATTTCCCTTGCTGTACCGGTTGAGGTGGCTCCGGCATTGTCATCTATGACCGAGGTGGGCCTTACGGGACGGGGGTCAGGGCAGGTGGCCTTGCCCTCTCCCCTCCCTATACAGACGCCGGTGACACTGGCCACGTCGGGGGTCGCCAGCGATAGGAGCGGGAGCCCGAGGCAGGTGGCTTCGGCTCTCCCTCCTCAGGCCCTGGCTGTGGCGCCAGCATCCCCCGGGACGCTGGGGGAGGAGGGGCTGGGGCAGGTGGCCCTAGACTTCCCTTCCTCGTCTGCGGTCAGGAGGACCGCTTTCTCGGCGACTTCGACGCTCCGCTCTGAGCCGGTGGGAGGGGCAGGAGGAGGGAGTGGGCAGGTGGCCCCAGTTGTCCCGCCTCTTGCCATACCCGCCGGGCACTTGTCCGAGGGCATCGGGAGCCCGCAGCTTCCTCATTCTCGAGAGGAGGTTGTTGCCTTTGGCGGTATCCCAAACCCGGTCTCGACGGGGAGACGGATGAGTGCTCGCGTTCTGGACCTTCCGGAGGTGGACGATATGCAGCAGCGGTGCGCTATGAGGGCGGCCAAGCTTCACGATGCTGCGATATCTACTGGTATGTCCGTTAACATATCTAATTCTTTATTGCATTTTGCTCCTGAGGAGATTGTTAATAATGCAAACCAATTAGGAGTTTCACTAGGCGTTACTGATATTGAAATCTCCAATTCGGTGAATGATATGTTAGATTTAGAGGCGGAGCGGGCCTTAGAGACTATTCGTAATCTTGCTGCGGTCAAACCCATGAATGATGAGGAAATTGATGCGTTAGGGGTTAGAGTGCTAAATAATCTTTGTGCGGACCTAGTACCTTCTAATCAGGAGTCGGAGGGCGATGATGCGCCCTTAGATGATGTAGATATCAGTTCCGTTCAGTCCGGTTATGAGGACCGGGTGACGGAGCACACTAAGCCAAGGTGTAAGTGGAAGCGAAAGATTTATCCCGACTCTGCAGTTCGTAGGAGTGCTAGGGTTCGGACTGCTAAAAAATTCCATGATGAACTACGAAAGGAATCTTTTGGAATAGCAGAGGTCTGAAAGACTTGGCTAAAAGAAGGTTTCTTGCTGAAGCCTCTCTGGAACATCGGTTAGATTTCATTGCTCTGTCGGAAACCGGTCGAGATAATTTTGCGCCGCAGTTTCTTTCCTCTCTTGTGGGTGGTCTTGATTTCGATTGGCATTGCCTCCCGCCACGAGGTAGATCGGGGGGCATCTTACTGGGTGTGAGATGTGATTCCCTTGAAGTCCGGAGTGTAGTAATGGGTGACTTTGCGGTAAAGTTTCGAGTTAGGTCTAAAGTTGATGGGTTCAACTGGGCTTTGGTAGCGGTCTATGGTGCCGCCCAACCCGAGCTTAAACCGGAGTTTCTGGCGGATCTTGTTCGGATATGTGGGTCCGAACAGCTTCCGATTTTGGTCGGGGGTGATTTCAATATCATTAGAAGGAGAGAGGAGAAAAACAATGATAACTTCGACGGCAGGTGGTCGTTTATGTTCAATACTATTATTGAAAGCTTAGATCTGAGGGAGATAGAGCTTACTGGTAGACAGTTTACCTGGGCTAATGCTATGCCAAACCCGACATATGAAAAGCTTGATCGGGTTCTCGCCGGTGTGGAGTGGGAACAGAAGTTCCCTCTTGTTACGGTGCAAGCTCTCACGCGGGGAATATCCGATCACACACCTTTGTTCGTGGACTCAGGGGAGCCGAATCATATAGGAAACAAAAACACCTTCTCTTTTGAGATGGCCTAGTTCGAACGCGAGGGGTTCTTAGACATCATAGCCAGGGAGTGGGCTAAGGGTGTTGGAGGAAGGACGGCGGTCGAGCGCTGGCAGAATAAAATTAGGCATTTGAGAAGTTTCTTACGGGGTTGGGCTAAGCATCTCAGTGGGGTGTATAAGATTGAGAAGGATAGGCTCCTCTCTCTTGTACAGGCCTTGGATGTAAAAGCTGAGTCCGCGTTGTTGCTGCCCGCCGAGCTCCAAGTTAAAAATGAGGCGGAGAAGAGGCTGAAAGAACTTCTCCGCGAAGAAAAATTGAAGTGGGCTTTGCGTGCCAAGGTCCGCAAAGTAGTCCAAGGGGACGCGAATACTCAATTTTTCCACCTCATTGCTAATGGTAAACACAGAAAGAAGCGGATCTTTCAGCTAGAGCAGGATGAGGGTACTATTTTAGGACAGGATAATCTCAAAACTTATATTACCGAATACTATAGACAGCTATTTGGACCGCCGGAGGCCAATTGTGTGTCCCTCGATGAGTCCAGGGTTGAGGACGTGCCGCAATTGACTGCGGCTGATAATGATATCCTGGTTGCCCCGTTCTCAGAAAAGGAGGTGTTCGATGCTATTGCACAAATGAAAAACAATAAGGCTCCCGGTCCGGATGGGTTCCCGGCTGAGTTCTATAAAAAGTGCTGGCACATTATTAAGGGGGATTTACTACCTATGTTTCATGATCTATTCTCTGTACAGCTTCAATTATTTCACTTGAATTTTGGAACTATCACATTGCTTCCGAAGAAAACGGATGCTGTGAGGATTGAGCAGTTCAGGCCAATCTGCCTCCTCAATGTTAGTTTCAAAATCTTCACCAAGGTCAGGACTAATAGGCTCACACAGATTGCGCAATCTGTGGTGCAGCAATCCCAAACTGCTTTCATGCCGGACAGGAACATCCTTGAAGGGGTGGTTGTCCTTCATGAAACGCTCCATGAAATCCATTCCAAAAAATTAGATGGAGTAATTTTTAAGGTGGATTTCGAAAAAGCGTACGATAAGGTTAAGTGGCCATTCCTCCAACAGGCATTGCGTATGAAAGGTTTTGATGAAGCCTGGCGCCGACAGGTCGAATCATTTACGCAAAAAGGGAGTGTGGGAATTAAAGTGAATGACGACATAGGTCATTATTTCCAGACACATAAAGGCCTAAGACAAGGAGATTCGATGTCCCCTATCCTGTTTAACATTGTGGTGGATATGTTAGCAATTTTGATAGGCCGGGCTAAGGAGAATGGTCAAGTGGGTGGATTGGTTCCTCATCTTGTTGAGGGAGGTGTTTCCATCCTTCAGTACGCCGATGATACAATCATCTTTATGGAGCATGATTTGGCCAAGGCAAGAAATATGAAGCTTGTGTTATGCCTGTTTGAACAATTGACTGGGTTAAAGATTAACTTCCATAAGAGCGAATTGTTCTGCTTTGGTAGAGCCAAAGACGACCAGGAGTCCTATAGGCAATTGTTTGGGTGCGAGTTGGGGAGTTTACCCTCTCTTACCTTAGTATCCCGATTCACCATCGTAGGCTAACAAACAGAGAATGGAAGTGCATCGAGGATCGATTTGAGAAAAAACTGAGCTGTTGGAAGGGTAAGCTCATGTCATACGGAGGCCGTTTGATATTGATTAATTCGGTGCTCACGAGTATGCCTATGTTTCTCTTATCTTTCTTTGAGGTCCCAGTTGGTGTTAGGAAACGACTGGACTTCTATCGGTCGCGCTTCTTTTGGCAGGGTGATGAACTTAAAAGAAAATACCGGCTTGCTAAATGGGACATCATCCGTAGACCGAAAGACCAAGGGGGTCTTGGTATTGAAAATCTTGAAGTCAAGAACAGATGTCTTCTTAGTAAGTGGTTGTGGAAGCTGTCTTCCGGGACTGAGGACATGTGGGCGCAGATCCTCCGCAACAAGTACCTCCAAACTAAAACATTGTCCCAGGTCGCAGTCAGGCCGACTGATTCGCCTTTCTGGAAAGGACTAATGAAAGTCAAACAATCTATGTTCAATAGGACGAGATTTGTTATTGGAAACGGTACAAGTACCCGTTTCTGGGAGGATACTGGGCTTGGTGAATCACCTTTAGCCATTCAATATCCGTCTTTATATCGGATTGCTCAACGACGTGAGGTGTTCGTGGCAACGGTATTCCAATCTACCCCCCTTAATATTCAGTTTCGACGGTCGCTAGCGGGCAATCGCTGGGAAGAATGGCTTCATCTAGTTAGGAGACTGATGGAGGTCCAACTTTCTCACCAACCCGATATATTGCGTTGGAAGTTGACTAGTTCTGGAGTATTTACAATTAAATCAATGTATATTGATGTTATTAATTTGACTGCTATTCCAACTTCCAAGTTTGTTTGGGCTGTCAAGGTGCCTTTAAAAATTAAAGTGTTTATGTGGTTTGTCCATAAACAAGTTATTTTAACAAAGGACAACTTGATTAAACGCAATTGGACAGGACCTACTAGGTGTAGTTTCTGTGATTGGGATGAGACGATTAAGCATTTATTCTTTGATTGCCCGTTGGCTAGAGTTCTTTGGCGGACGATCCATATTGCTTTTAATCTTACTCCGCCGACTTCTGTCAATGCTTTATTTGGGACATGGCTTAATGGGGTTGAGCCTGTTCTCGCAAGACATATTCGGGTTGGAGTTTGCGCTTTGCTATGGACTATCTGGAATTGCAGAAATGATTTGGTTTTTAACAGAACATCACGGATTCATTTTTTGCAGGTTATTTTCCGAGCTACGGCACTGATCCGTTCGTGGTCGCTACTCACTCCGATGGAGGCCAGGGAGCATTTGGTTACTGGATCTATCCGTTGGGAGATGGTCGCTCGGGATATCTTCAACCGGTTTGGATGGCGGTCATGTAATAGGATAGGCAATTAGTTTCCCTATCTATTGTTAGCCAGCCGGTTGTGGCATCTTTTTTGGGCTAGTTTGTATATCTAGCCGTCTGTAGCTCTGTGTGAGCTGCATTTTTCTTTTTCTTTTTTGTTTAGCTGGAGACTGTGGAACCTTGTTGGCACTTTTGCCTTTTTCTGGTTAATAAGATGGCCGTATGCATCGTTCTGATGCAGAGGCCGGGAAAACCCCCCTTTAAAAAAAAATGATAGAGCCATAAAAGGACGCTAGAACAAAACCATAACGTTCATTCGGCATATGGGATTACTGCACCTTTTGGTCATCACCACTGCAGCTACTCAAATAGCAAATCCAAGTCCTAAGGGCAATTAACATATTGCTTTTACCCAAAAATTATTTGGATATAGATATACTTAACCACGACCATCAACAACTAAAACCCCAACAAACAATGAAAATAAAGACTGTTCACTGGTAGCCTGGTACCAACTAAATCCGTCCATTTGGAAGCTGGCAGTAGAATATTCTGATCTACTGTCTGTTCAAAATGACATCAACCACCATTAGAGGCTGGTCGTGATAAATTTGCTGAGGACACAACATGGCATCTAACCGAGTTATTATGGCCCATTTGTCGATCGCTCTCATTGTTAGCATACATAATTATTGTGAATCTGTGTTATGATGAACTGAAGATCAACACAATGTTTAGCTCAGGGATCCTAAATGCAGGCTATCATATCAAAAGTGGCGCCCGCATACTCTAGGATGATACCACAGAGAAATACTGCATTATCATCTTGCATAACCAGTCAAAGTCTAACCACTAATATGCACTGATGCAACATACCAGTCTTTTATGTAATGTATTCCTTATAACAACCTAAGTTTAATAGCATGGCATAGCTCAATGTTTAATAGCATGAGATAATCTCTGCATTGAGTAATATACCAACACACCCTGATATCTCTAGACGCATCAACTGAAAGCATGATAACTGGTGGTAAGAGCGTGCCTCAAGAGTTCAAATTTGCAGATCTCAGCAACACCGACGAAAAAGTATCACCTTAGTTGCCAACTGCTGTTGCTGCCGATGTGACCAAGCGGCGGGCACCGCTCCCACTCCCCCCAGCCGTCCTCACGGGTCCAAGAACTCTGCTCCACCACCATCCCAGAAGGCCCGAGGCTCACATTGAAGCACGCCACCACCTCGCCGCCTCCCCCCACCAACTCCGCCTGGAACCTGGCCGCCCCTTGCTTGGGCACCGCCACCACCGTCACCGCGGCGCCCTCCGCGAGCCCGCACGGGATCTTGACCCCACGGGCGCGCAGATCTCCATCCACGGACGCCCGGCAGCTCGCGTCGCGGGTCTCTTGGTTGCTGCCGGCTGCGACGGCGACGGTGAGGTTGCGCCAGGCGGCGGCCGCCTCGAGGACGCCCGCGGCGGTGCCCGGGATCGCATCGGAGCGGGAAAGGATGGGGCGGAGGAGGTGCCAGGAGAGGTGCGAGGTGGAGTTGGCGGGCGCCGGGTAAAGGCCCGAGAGCCCGGGGAGGGAGGGCAGGAGGTCGGCGACTGAGCCGGCGGGGTAGGTGGCGGGCTGGTGGGTGGTGAGGGGGGACGGCGAGAGGAGGAAGAGCAGGGCGGCGAGGGAGACGATGAGGATCACGCCGGAGCAATTCCTCATCGGAGCGACTAGGACTAGTCCACAGAGTTAGGGGAGACCTCACGCTCCATAGTTTGAGCTCGTGTGTGTACGGCGTAATAAACGGCGCCTGCTCTAAACTGTTAAACTGTTATAGACTGATAAGTGAGTTTAGATAGGACTAGCAAAAATATCCATGCGTTGCAACGGGAGAAACAAATCCTTACACTTCCCTACTGACCCTCTGCATTACCACTTCTTTCCCTTCGCCATCATTGTTTATGGTGGTCTTGTTGTGTGCATATTCATAACAAACATGATCAATCCCAAGGCGATGAGCTTGATCATCATACTCGAACATGATGTTTCAACAGCCCCTTCCCGTGCCGACTTGTAATTTTGCGAACTTGTAATGATGGTGAGTTATTTTCTCAACTGCACTTGGTGCATGCACCATCACCACACCCATGCTCCCTAGCACAACGCATGTGTTTTGCAACGGTGAAAACACTGGTTCATATGATCCACAATTGGTCTGGTCAAGGAACTGCCTCGCTACACAGTTATCATCAAATTTAAGGATAATGTGGTCTAACATTAAATGTAAGTTTATGAATAAGTTCAGGTTCAGACATTTCATGAAGCATCTCAAAGAAATCTAGCAAGTGTGAATTAATTGTCTCAAAATAATTTTGTACCTGACTAAACATATGTTTACGATATCAAAAAAAATATGGAACATCGTTTGGATCAAAAGCAAAATAGCAATTCAAAAAATAGAGAATCTTTTTAATTGACCTAAAATATTAGGTAAATCTTACGCATATGTGACAACCTGAATCCAATGGACTTCCATCTTCCTTCAGACTTCACACCACCTACCTCAAATTCATCACCTTCGTTCCTGCTCATGGATAATTATTTCCTTCCTTGCTCTTTTATTACGTGGCCTCGCGCCTCTTTAAATCCAAATTCATCACATTCGTTCCTGCTTATGGATAATTATTTCCTTGCTTGCTTGGATTATATCTCGTTGAATTAGCCAATGGCAGGGCGCCCCCAACACTCCTCCTCATGCATTAATTCCTTCCTGACTCATTTTGTGACCTCTCCTTCTTAAATCTCGTTTAATTAGCCCACGAATCAAGGCCTTCCGTTCCTGACTAATTCCTTCCTGGAAGGTAATTATGTGTTTCCATACACCTCATATTGCTCCTGAGCCAGCTTGTTACCTAGGCCACTTGCGGACATATTTAAACAGAAGTGATTCAATATATGTGGGCGAGGTGGGATTATTTACTTTTTTTATGCTATCTCGCATATGTATACCACTTGCGTTTTGTATGTTGTATGTGGTATCTGTCGAAACCGAGAGTATGTACGTGTAGTATGTAGTATATAATAATGATTAGGTAGTATATATACAAATTTTTAGGTAGTATGTATCATTTTTTGAGTATGCTCTTTTTTACGTACAAATATGTACGTATTTCACAAATATAATAAAAACTATGGGCTCATGTGCAATTTTTTCATGTAACTTGTTTTGAAATATCTTAGATATAGTATATGAACATATTTAAAATAATAAAATAGTATATATAGTACCACATGCTAGTATATGAGACATGTGGGGTAACTACCACTGGGTGGTAGGATGGATTTTTCCTAGTGGTAGTTACCTCTATCCTCATTGCCGTCCATCTCATCTAGATACGTGCACTTGTTAGCGGGTTGTAGTTTCCCATATAAATGGGTTTAGTCGGCCTGATTAAAACCCACCGGATGTTTTCTATTTTTTGGGGATTTTGTGTTGTTACTATATAACTACCTGACCGTATGTTTTGCCGCTCGCTGGTGGCATCGCGTTCATTCAGGGATATACTATGGCTTCATGTATGATACGGGGTCACCAAAGGGAAACAAGGTACGCATGTTCATCTGTTCTTCTTTTCTTCATGCAAATCCATGCATATTGCTTCTAATACGTGCACATATACTAATCTTTAATCCATCAATCTGCAGTTTGAACATTAGTCGTTGAAGATCGAACTAGTTGAGAACTTCCTTGGCGTTTTGGAGTTGGTGGTCGTCGTTAAATTTTTGATGGGATCACAGCGAGGCCGCGCCGGCGGCGGCAACCATGTCCGTGTATTGAGAACATCGCACCAACACGCGCCGCTGCCGGCGATGACGTCCGCGCCGCTTTCACTCTGAGGCCACGCCGCCGCATCGGCGTCCGCGTATATATAAGTCGTCCTTGCATGAGCGGCCATGCATTGTGATTAGACTACACTTCTGTCTAGATCAATTTGGATTTGGCCAAAAGCAAACTGAAAGGATACTAGGCAGGGGTGTATATACGGTCATTCATTGTAGGAGTACATGAGTCATCAGTTATGACCTATTTGTATTGTTGTACCCATCAATGCAATCTATGTATACTATATACTTTATTAATAAGAAATATATTCCATACTACGTTCTTTCTTCATATTCTCCGCCCTACTTTCTGCATATACTCTTGTTTGGATGAATATACTACTCAATAGTTTGGTTCAAAGAAAAGTGAATATGAATTTTCAGAAGTAAAAAATTATATACTCCTATTTCAAAAACACACGCACACACATACTCCATACTAAATTTTAGAAATATACTCCATACTACAACTGAGAGAAGTATGCACACTTCCCTAGATACTACAAAAAAGAAGTATACCACATACTCCTACATAATACTACCTTTGTAGGGGTAATACTTCATATGCTAAGATATTTCATGTAAAATATGTCAATACTCCATACTCCATACTTCATACTTCAATAATTACATGTTAATACTTCATACTACAAGTACACATGAGTGTACAAAATCTAGAAAAGATATAACGTTCTCATATTGCCTTTTTAAACTAAAACTAGTAGTTATCTGCTCCGACCGCCCCCAAAAAAGTATCTACTATGACTACGAAACTGCCCTCCACCTAACAAGAATGGTCACCAAGTTTTTCAATGTATGGTCGCCAAGAATTGAGGAGGTAGTTAAACCAGCGCAACTAGCTTGCTGGATTATTTAATTAAAAAAACTGAATTAGTTGTTGCCTATTGGATTACTAGCACCCGTTAACCTTATCCATGGACCCGGTTAGCTTTATGCTACATTTGAGGGGAGAGGACACGTGGAGGGCAGCTAGCTAGGTGGTAACTACAAGCGGTGGTAGTGTATATATATATATATATATATATTCCCTCTTTAATAAGACACATCAGTGGTTTGGCCCCGTGGATAGAGATTGCAACCCCAAAGTTGCTGGTCGTGTGTTCAACTCTTGTGCGTGCCATTTTGCCATTATTTTTTTTCTTTTTCCAGCAGCTGCGTGTGGCCTATGAAAAAAAAACAGTTAACATGAGGTGGTACTATTTGTTAAGAAAACCAAGCGAAGATAAATAACATAGGCCAATCTAGTTCAGTTGGATGGTGCTAGAGGTATTGCGTGGAAGGTTGCGAGTTCAAATCCTATCACAAGCATGTATTTTTTACCTCCCTGCGTTGCACTGAAGATGGACCAACGTACAGCCAGAAGGCCTAAGTGTTTTTTCCTCCCTAAGTTGCAAGCTGGGCCTTTTTTCCGGAATTCTCTATTCGCCGCTTACTGCGGCAAGTAATCGCCGCTTCGCATAGGGGCGCAGATCAAGGCCGGCCCATTTGAGTGGTTTCGCTTCGCGAGACTAAAAAACCGCAAAAAATGATCTCGCTAGGAATCGAACCCACGACCTACAGAAGGGGTACACGCCGAGGTGGCCACAACGACTGACTCGTGGCTGAGTAGGAATAATAATGTTTACCCTAAAGAAACTAAGAGGGACGACAAAACCTAAAACCAGTTCGCGGATATATACCAAAACACTTTTTTTCCTTCTACTGGTTCTTTCTGGTTTTTCTTCACAGTCTTATTATGTTCTATTATTTCTTGTTTTCTATGTTTTTTCTTTTTTAATATTTTCCTTTTTCTTTTTAAGCTTTTCAAAAAGTTCAAATATGGTTCAGAATTTTCAAAAATGTTCTTTTTGTAAAAAATTGTTCATATTTCTGAATTAGTGTTCACATTTTCAAATTTTTGTTCACAATTTCGACAAATGTTCCTGATTTTTTGCTTGCTTTCTTTCTTTTTCCTTTTCTTTTTCTTCTCTTTTCTTCAAAAGAAATTCAAAATATTTAAATTGTGTTCGTATTTTTTATAAAATGTTCAGTTTTAAAAAAATATTCTCAAAATTCAAAAATTGTTCTTGTTACACAAATTTTTTCAAATCTTTCGAAATGCAGAAAATGTACTGGACTTCATAAAATATTCATGTTTTCATAAAATTTTCACGCTTCCAAATTTGTTCGGAATTTTTCAAAATTGTTCTCTATTTTCAAAATTTGTTCTCAAGATTTTAAAAAAGATTTATGCTTTAAAAAATTGTTCATGCTTCCAAATTTGTTAGGAATTTTTCAAGATTGTTCTCTATTTCAAATTTGTGCTCAAGATTCAAAAAATGTTCGTGCTTTAAAAAAATGTTCGTACTTCCAAATTTGTTCTCCGTTTCAAAATTTGTTCTCAAGATTAAAAAAAATGTTCATGCTTTAACGAAATGTCACAAATTCTAAAAATGCTTGGGACATTCAAAATTTATTCGTTTTCAGAAATTTTGTTTGCCTAATCGTACATTCAAGACGTTGTACACTACAGTAACTAATTCTGGGTTGACACAGCAGTGAAGTCCAGTTGTACATTGTGCTAAGTTATGTTCGGTGCGGGCTGCTTCGGTGCGGGCTGCTCCACTGCAAGCTATGCTATTTAGCTGGAGTGGCTGGGACTACGCTCTTCCAACCTACAGGTCGCCGGTTCGATTCTCGTCAACTCGCATCCCTACATTTTTGCTTTCTTTTTACTTCCAGTGGTACAACGCGATTGGCCGGCCCAGTTAGGCTACCCCTGTGCGTGGCGACGGCAGTTTGACGCAAAGAGCGTCCAATTGGCCGGCCCAGTTAGGCTACCCCTGTGCATGGCGACGGCAGTTTGACGCAAAGAGCATCCAATAGGAGCTCTCCTTTTTTCCTCCCTGTGTTGCAAGCTGGGCCTTTTTTCTTCCCTGAGTTGCAAGCTGGGCCAACGTACAGAGGACCAAGTTTTAATCATACCAGCAGGATCGTAATGTTTTTGACCTACAGGAATAGTACCACCTCAAATAAGTTTTAAAATTCAAAGTGAAAGCGTAAAATAACGGGAAGAAGCGCATTGTGACGGTGAACCCACGGAGTCAATCCGTGCTTTATTATTAGGGAGAGATTAAATGGGATGTTTTATTAGAGAGAGAGAAAATCACATCGTCCAAATAGTGGCTCCCCTGATTTTTTTACCTACACCCCTTGTTTCTACTAAATATAAGATGTTTTGACAGTTAGGTTTACCATCAATTCAGAAACTCAATTAAAATATAGTACTTTCATCATTTTTTGAACTAACTAACGTTGTTAAATGGCACATGAAATGTCAATTTACCGTTGATAGCATATGACCAAATTTTAACCCTTCTTCTCCAGTCTCCAGTCTAACACTGCAACCCAGCTAGCCCAGCAAGGCAAACTCAGCAGCACCAGAAGCGCCTCAAGCATGTCATCTTTTTCCTCAGGCAGTCGTGTGGCAAATAGCACGGTCGCGCCATGCCACCTTGTGCTTCCCTCCCTTGTTGACCAATCGAGTTGTTTCTCAGCACCAATGTGATCACCAGGATGACCATTCCATGGCTGACTCATGCGCCATGATCATGCACTAACCGTGACAAAATCGAGCTCGCAAGCTATACCGATATTGGCTTCATCGATGGTGTCTATAACCTGGAGCAACCCTATCCACCCCCTCCCGATTGTTGCGATCAAGCCGCTCGATGACGCTTTCCACCCCCCTCCAAGTCTCTACCTCTTTGTTGTCCCAAGCACCGAGTTTGACACCTAGAGCACGCATGTTACCATCCTCACCATAGCACACGGCCTTCCTCGGCCCAACCACAATGTCTCAGAGATTCTCCTCATCCTCCTTGGTATTCTTGTCGAAGGAATTGGCGAGTGAACTCTCCATCTTACTCACCTCTGGTCAACCACCATCGCACCCCAATCTCCTCCTCCAGTGGCCCTAGCTTCTTCTTTTATGTTTCTGTAATTGCATCTAGCACTCCTTGTAGGTTTTGGTTGATTTTATCAAAAGTGATCAAGGAACTAATATGTATTTAAGTGCATACAGAGGTATTAGACCCTAAGGATTTTGGTTTAACCAAGGATTGTGACCCGTAAAATGTTATGGAAATATTGAAGGCTTCGGTGCACCCTTTGATGAATTAGCCGAAGAACTAGAACGTGAAGAGTTAGCTAGTTTATAGTTTCTTTATTATTCTCTGAGTCAATAGGGAAAAATGTGCTATTGACAGGGTCCAAGTGTTACTAAGATAGTGTGTCTTCAGTTGTGCTTAATGGAACCAATTTCTTCAGAGTTGAAGACTTGGAAATCTCCTTTTCAGGCAAAGTCTTCAAGCTTGCGTGTTGAAGGTGATTCTTCAGTACATGTGGGTTTGAATTCTTCGTTGAGGAGTTAGGGAACCTGTTGTAAGTTTATCCTACCGTGGGGAATTTGAGAGTTCAAATTTCTGACTATTGAGACAGATTGCAACAGCATGTTGGTGGGCACATCCCATCTAACTATCGGTTCGGCCCTCAGGTTGCGACCCCGACTATAAATAGCCCTTGCCTCCACAATAAGTTGGTTGGTTGCTCAACCTGTTTCAAAACAAGTTGTCTAAGCACCCCGTCCTTTCTAAGAGTTCGAGTGAATCCTAAGTGGGGGGAAACCCAGAGCCTAAAAACCTAAGTGGTTAAGCATCGTTGAAGAAACTGATTGTAGTTCACTGAAGACTTGTTACTGTTGAAGATTGTGCATCTTCCATGCAGTTAGGTGTTCCTAGAACCTTCAACATGTGGACTAACCGAAGATCCGCCACGCATGATTCGGTGAGGGCTAAGTGATCTTAGCTCAAGGAGAATAGGGGGGAGTCTTCTGTGTCTTCGGAAATGTCTCAGCCCCTACAACTAGGCACAGAGTTGTATCAACAAATCCATTGTCTTCATTATGCTTACAAGTTATAATTTCTGAAGGAAATATGCCCTAGAGGCAATAATAAAGTTGTTATTTATATTTCCTTATATCATGATAAATGTTTATTATTCATGCTAGAATTGTATTAACCGGAAACTTAGTACATGTGTGAATAGATAGACAAACAGAGTGTCGCTAGTTTGCTTCTGAAAGTGCGTTATATCGACTAGAGGGGGGTGAATAGGCGATTTTTATGAAAGTCTTCAATACATGGGAGTTTTGAAGACAAACGATAGAAATGAACCTATAACCATGCAGCGGAAGGTAGACTATCCTAGACAAGCCATAGTCAAGTATTCAATGAAGTGAAAGCACAAAGACTAACAGCAGCTAGGCAGTACGAATCAGGATGGAAGATAATATGAAACCAATCTGAACAAACAGTCACACAGTGAAGACAAATGGACAATGCAAATAGGCAATGACTTCACAAGGACCAACTATAAATAAAGAGATGGGAAGGATAAAACCAGTGAGCTTGGTGAAGACAAAGATTTGGTAGACCAGTTCCAACTGCTGTGACAGTTGTACGTCTGGTTAGGGCGGCTAGGTATAAACCTGAGGACACACAGTCTCGGACACCTAGTCCTGAACACGCAGCTCAGGACACTCAGTGCTCACCGTATTCCCCTTGAGCTAAGGTCACACAGACCTCGCCCAATCACTCTGGTAAGTCTTCAAGGTAGACTTCCAAACCTCCACAGACTTCGTTCACCGGCAATCCACAATGACTCTTGGATGCTCAGAACGCGACGCCTAACCGGCTGGAGGATTCACAGTCCTCAAGTGTAATAAGTCTTCAGATCACACAGACAGGAGGACTTCAGTGATGCCTAACACTCTTTGGCTCTGGGTGGTTAGGGCTTTATCCTTGCAAGGAATTCTCTCTCAAAGGCTTCGAGGTGGGTTGCTCTCAAACGACAAAAGCCGTGTACTAACTCTGAGCAGCCAACCGTTTATGGTTGTAGGGGGTGGGCTATTTATAGCCACTAGGCAACCCGACCTGATTTGTCCGAAATGACCCTGGGTCACTAAGGAACTGACATGTGTTCCAACGGTCAGATTTCAAACACACACGGCAACTTTACTTGGGCTACAAGCAAAGCTGACTTATCCAACTCTGGACAAGATTTTCTCTCATAGTCTTCACTCGAAGACATAGGATTTTGGTTAAGCATCACTTCAGTCGTTCTGACTGGTTCTCTTGGACCCCACTTAACAGTACGGTGGTTCCTATGACTCAACAAGGAAAAGCACAGAACGACGAAACTGCTAAGTCTTCGCGCTCCATAGTCTTCACATGATGTCTTCTCTTGTCATAGTCTTCAATGTGAATGCCTTCACATACCACCTTTGACTTCAATGTCTTCATACATTTTTAGGGGTCATCTCTGGTAGGAAAACCGAATCAATGAGGGACTTATACCTGTGTTATCCTGCAATTCTCACAAACACATTAGTCCCTCAACCAACTAGGGGTGGCACTAGATGCACTTACAATCCCCCCTTTTTGGTGATTGATGACAAACTGGTTGAAGTTTTCAACGGGGAATAAAATATGTGAAATTGTAAAGGATAGGTTATTGTCTTCATAAGTGGCAAAGGCTCCCTCTGAAGATGTGCATATAAGTAATTTGCTTTTGGTATGCAAATGCACATGGCAGGTTGTACTTGTGGAGATCCTCTTCAACTTATGATGATAATTCATCATGCATGAAAAGTATGTGAAGATAATGACATGCATAATGAAAAATGGACGTCTGCAAAATGATCTAAGTGCGGAATTTATCATCGCACATGCGGAATTTATCATCGCATCACAGAAAAGCAAATAAGTAGCAAACGACCATTGAGTTTGAGTGTTACAACTCAAAGAACCAAATGTATCAAAAGGCGAGAGTTGTAAACACTAGGCAAAATATAAAACCACCGCCCATATGGACCCGCTTGAAGACTATCAAACTCATATGCTTCTCCCCCTTTTGTCAGTAAGGACCAAAAAGGTTTGAAGACATAGAGCACCTACTCGTTCCCATGAGGAGTTGGTGAAGCAGCAGGGTCGTCGGAGTTGGTTGGCGGTGCAGACGAACTCGGTGCAGTGGTGATTCGCGCCGAAGGTGGTGAAGTAGCATCGTCTTCATCATCGATGACACGTGCATTCACTGTTGCAGCAGAGGAGAACTAAGAGTCTTCAAGAGACGGAGTACGCCGCAGCAAGGTCCTTCTTGGAGGTGTTGAGTCAAACTTGAAGCGTTTAGAGAAAGCATCCTCTTGAAGATCATCTTCAGAACACATAAGCGTCAGCCCTTTCCATGTACGCCGACAAGTTTCATGGGTGACAAAGGCATTCTTGGTGGCAAGGTTGCGAATCCTGTTTACGTCCACCAAGAGGCTTTGCATTTGGCGCTTCAGCCAGTCATGATGCTTATCTTGTTTCTGATGAAGGGCAACCAGAAGCTCTCGGTCATTGAGAACACGGGATCGCTTCTTGGGCCGTTGTGCAATGGTGCTTTCAGTGGCTTCAGTGAAGGCACGATGAGGTGCACGGGTAGTACCAGCCAGAGGATAAACACGAGTGACTGCTGGGTCGCCTTCAATGTGTTGAGAGAAACTTTGCTTATCAGCATTCTGAAAACTAAGGGGCTCCTTGGCAGACTCTGGATAGATGGCTTCAACTGACATGTCGACGTCAGGCAGAAAAATCCGATGATTGCGAGCAGAGGGTGTTGGGGAACGTAGTAATTTCAAAAAAAATCCTACGCACACGCAAGATCATGGTGATGCATAGCAACGAGAGGGGAGAGTGTTGTCTACGTACCCTCGTAGACCGGAAGCGGAAGCGTTAGCACTACGCGGTTGATGTAGTCGTATGTCTTCACGGCCCGACCGATCAAGCGCCGAAACTACGGCACCTCCGAGTTCTAGCACACGTTCAGCTCGATGACGTTCCCCGGACTCCGATGCAGTAGAATGTCGGGGAAGAGTTCCGTCAGCATGACGGCGTGGTGACGATCTTGATGTTCTACCGTCGCAGGGCTTCGCCTAAGCACCGCTACAATATTATCGAGGATTATGGTGCAGGAGGGCACCGCACACGGCTAATAGATCTCAAGGATCAATTGTTGTGTCTTTGGGGTGCCCCCCTACACCCGTATATAAAGGAGCAAGGGAGGAGGAGGCCGGCCCTAGGAGGGGGCGTGCCAAGTGTGGAGTCCTACTAGGACTCCCTAGTCCTAGTAGGATTCCACCTCCCATATGGAATAGGAAAAGAGGAAGGGAAAAGGAGAAGGAAGGAAGGGGGCGCCCCCCTTCCCTAGTCCAATTCGGACCAGACCAAGGGGAGGGGTGCGGCCACCCTTTAGGCTCTTTTCCTTCTTTCCCGTATGGCCCAATAAGGCCCAATACGAATTCCTATAACTCTCCGGTACTCCGAAAAATACCCGAATCACTCGGAACCTTTCCGATGTCCGAATATAGTCGTCCAATATATCGATCTTTACATCTCGACCATTTCGAGACTCCTCGTCATGTCCCCGATCTCATCCGGGACTCCGATCTCCTTCAGTACATCAAAACTCATAAACTCATAATATAATTGTCATCGAAACCTTAAGCGTGCGGACCCTACGGGTTCGAGAACAATGTAGACATGACCGAGACACGTCTCCGGTCAATAACCAATAGCGGAACCTGGATGCTCATATTGGCTCCCACATATTCTACGAAGATCTTTATCGGTCATACCGCATAACAACATGCGTTGTTCCCTTTGTCATCGGTATGTTACTTGCCCGAGATTCGATCGCCGGTATCTCAATACCTAGTTCAATCTCGTTACCGGCAAGTCTCTTTACTCGTTCCGTAATACATCATCTTGCAACTAACTTATTAGTTGCATTGCTTGCAAGGCTTAAGTGATGTGCATTACTGAGAGGGCCCAGAGATACCTCTCCGACAATCAGAGTGACAAATCCTAATCTCGAAATACGCCAACCCAACAAGTACCTTCGGAGACACCTGTAGAGCACCTTTATAATCACCCAGTTACGTTGTGACGTTTGGTAGCACACAAAGTGTTCCTCCGGTAAACGGGAGTTGCATAATCTCATAGTCATAGGAACATGTATAAGTCATGAAGAAAGCAATAGCAACAAACTAAACGATCAAGTGTTATGCTAACGGAATGGGTCAAGCCAATCACATCATTGTCCTAATGATGTGATCCCATTAATCAAATGACAACTCATGTCTATGGTTAGGAAACATAACCATCTTTGATCAACGAGCTAGTCAAGTAGAGGCATACTAGTGACACTCTATTTGTCTATGTATTCACACATGTATTATGTTTCAGGTTAATACAATTCTAGCATGAATAATAAACATTTATCATGATATAAGGAAATAAATAATAACTTTATTATTGCTTCTAGGGCATATTTCCTTCAGTCTCCCACTTGCACTAGAGTCAGTAATCTAGTTCACATCGCCATGTGATTTAACATCAATAGTTCACATCACCATGTGATTAACACCCATAGTTCACATCATCATGTGACCAACACCCAAAGGGTTTACTAGAGTCAACAATCTAGTTCACATTGCTATGTGATTAATACCCAAAGATTACTAAGGTGTGATCATGTTTTGCTTGTGAGGGAAGTTTAGTCAACGGGTCTGCCACATTCAGATCCGTATGTATTTTGCAAATTTCTATGTCAACAATGCTCTGCGCGGAGCTATTCTAGCTAATTGCTCCCACTTTCAATATGTATCCAGATTGAGATTTAGAGTCATCTGGACCAGTGTCAAAATTTGCATCGACGTAACCCTTTACGACGAACCTTTTTGTCACCTCCATAATCGAGAAACATATCCTTATTTCACTAAGGATAATTTGACCGTTGTCCAGTGATCTACTCCTAGATTACTATTGTACTCCCTTGCCAAAAACAGTGTAGGGTATACAATAGATCTGGTACACAGCATGGCATATTTTATAGAACCTATGGCCAAGGCGTAGGGAATGACTTTCATTCTCTCTCTATCTTCTGCCGTGGTCGGGTTTTGAGTCTTACTCAACTTCACACCTTGTAACACAGGCAAGAACTCTTTCTTTGACCGTTCCATTTTGAACTACTTCAAAATCTTGTCAAGGTATGTACTCATTGAAAAACTTATCAAGCGTCTTGCTCTATCTCTATAGATCTTGATGCTCAATATGTAAGCAGCTTCACCGAGGTCTTTCTTTGAAAAACTCCTTTCAAACACTCCTTTATGATTTGCAGAATAATTCTACATTATCTCCGATCAACAATATGTTATTCACATATACATATCAGAAATATTGTAGTGCTCCCACTCACTTTCTTGTAAATACAGGCTTCACTGCAAGTCTGTATAAAACTATATGCTTTGATCAACTTATCAAAGCGTATATTCCAACTCCGAGATGCTTGCACCAGTCCAAAGATGGATCGCTGGAGCTTGCATATTTTGTTAGCACCTTTAGGATTGACAAAACCTTTTGGTTGCATCATATACAACTCTTCTTTAATAAATCCAATAAGGAATGCAGTTTTGTTTATCCATTTGCCAGATTTCATAAAATGCGGTAATTGCTAACATGATTCGGACAGACTTAAGCATAGATACGAGTGAGAAACTCTCATCGTAGTCAACACCTTGAACTTGTCAAAAACCTTTTTGCGACAATTCTAGCTTTGTAGATAGTAACACTACTATCAGCGTTCGTCTTCCTCTTGAAGATCCATTTAATCTCAATGGCTCACCGATCAATGGGCAAGTCAATCAAAGTCCATACTTTGTTCTCATACATGGATCTCATCTCAGATTTCATGGCCTCAAGCCATTTCGCGGAATCTGGGCTCATCATCGCTTCCTCATAGTTCATAGGCTCGTCATGGTCAAGTAACATGACCTCCAAAACAGGATTACCGTACCACTCTGGTGCGGATCTCACTCTGGTTTACCTACGAGGTTCGGTAGCAACTTGATCTGAAGTTACATGATCATCATCATTAGCTTCCTCACTAATTGGTGTAGTAATCACAAGAACAGATTTCTGTGATGAACTACTTTCCAATAAGGGAGCAGGTACAGTTACCTCATCAAGTTCTACTTTCCTCCCACTCACTTCTTTCGAGAGAAACTCCTTTTCTAGAAAGGATCCATTTAAAGCAACAAATATATTGCCTTCGGATCTGTGATAGAAGGTGTACCCAACATTTTCTGTTGGGTATCCTATGAAGACGCACTTCTCTGATTTGGGTTAGAGCTTATCAGGTTGAAACTTTTTCACATAAGCATTGTAACCTCAAACTTTAAGAAACGACAGCTTAGGTTTCTTGCCAAACCATAGTTCATACGGTGTCGTCTCAACGGATTTAGATGGTGCCCTATTTAACGTGAATGCAGCTGTCTCTAATGCATAACCCCAAAACGATAGTGGTAGATCGGTAAGAGACATCATAGATCGCACCATATCTAATAAAGTACGGTTATGACGTTCGGACACACCATTATGTTGTGGTGTTCCAGGTGGCGTGAGTAGTGAAACTATTTCACATTGTTTTTAACTGAAGGCCAAACTCGTAACTCAAATATTTTACTTCTGCGATCATATCATAGAAACTTTTATTTTTGTTACGATGATTCTCCACTTCACTCTGAAATTCTTTGAACTTTTCAAATGTTTCAGACTTGTGTTTCATCAAGTAGATATACTCATATCTGCTCAAATCATTTGTGAAGATCAGAAAATAATGATACCTGCCGCGAGCTTCAATATTCATCGGACCACATACATCAGTATGCATGATTTCCAACAAATCTGTTGCTTGCTGCATTGTTTCGGAGAACGGAGTCTTAGTCATCTTGCCCATGAGGCATGGTTCGCAAGCATCAACTGATTCATAATCGAGTGATTCCAGAAGTCCATCAGCATGGAGTTTCTTCATGCGCTTTACACCAATATGACCTAAACGGCAGTGCCACAAATAAGTTGCACTATCATTATTAACTTTGCATCTTTTGGTTTCAATATTATGAATATGTGTATCACTACAATCGAGATCCAACGAACCATTTTCATTGGGTGTGTAATCATATATGTAAACAGAATAACAATTTATTCTCTTACTTAAATGAATAACCATATTGCAATAAACATGATCAAATCATATTCATGCTCAATGCAAACACCAAATAACACTTATTTAGGTTTAACACTAATCCCAAAAGTATAGGGAGTGTGCGATGATGATCATCAATCTTGGAACCACTTCCAACACACATCGTCACTTCACCCTTAACTAGTCTCTGTTCATTCTGCAACTCCCGTTTTGAGTTACTACTCTTAGCAACTGAACAAGTATCAAATACCGAGGGGTTGCTACGAACACTAGTAAAATACACATCAATAATCTGTATATCAAATATACCTTTGTTCACTTTGCCATCCTTCTTATCCGCCAAATACTTGGGGCAGTTCCGCTTCCAGTGACCAGTCCCTTTGCAGTAGAAGCACTTAGTCTCAGGCTTAGGATCAGACTTGGGCTTCTTCACTTGAGCAGCAACTTGCTTGCCGTTCTTCTTGAAGTTCCCCTTCTTTCCTTTGCCCTTTTCTTGAAACTAGTGGCCTTGTCTACCATCAACACTTGATATTTTTCTTGATTTCCACCTTCGTTGATTTTAGCATTACGAAGAGCTTGGGAATCGTTTCTGTTATCCCTTGCATATCATAGTTCATCACGAAGTTCTACTAACTTGGTGATGGTGACTAGAGAATTCTGTCAATCACTATTTTATCTGGAAGATTAACTCCCACTTGATTCAAGCGATTGTAGTACCCAGACAATCTGAGCACATGCTCACTGCTTGAGCTATTCTCCTCCATCTTTTAGCTATAGAACTTGTTGGAGACTTCATATCTCTCAACTCGGGTATTTACTTGAAATATTAACTTCAACTCCTGGAACATCTCATATGGTCCATGACGTTCAAAACGTTTTTGAAATCCCGATTCTAAGATGTTAAGCATGGTGCACTAAACTATCAAGTAGTCATCATATTGAGCTAGCCAAACGTTCATAATGTCTGCATCTGCTCCTGCAATAGGTCAGTCACCTAGCGGTGCATCAAGGACATAATTCTTCTATGCAGCAATGAGGATAAACCTCAGATCACGGATCCAATCCGCATCATTGCTACTAACATTTTTCAACTTAGTTTTCTCTAGGAACATATAAAAATTAAACGGGGAGCAACATCGCGAGCTATTGATCTACAACATAGATATGCTAATACTACCAGGACTAAGTTCATGATAAATTAAAGTTCAATTAATCATATTACTTAAGGACTCCCACTTAGATAGACATCCCTCTAATCATCTAAGTGATCACGTGGTCCAAATCAACTAAACCATAACCGATCATCACATGAAATGGAGTAGCTTTCAATGGTGAACATCATTATGTTGATCATATCTACTATATGATTCACGCTCGACCTTTCGGTCTTAGTGTTCCGAGGCCATATCTGCATATGCTAGGTTCGTCAAGTTTAACCTGAGTATTCTGTGTGTGCAAAACTGGCTTGCACCTGTTGTAGATGGACGTAGAGCTTATCACACCCGATCATCACGTGGTGTCTGGGCACGACGAACTTTGGGAACGGTGCATACTCAGGGAGAACACTTATACCTTGAAATTTTTGTAAGGGATCATCTTATAAAGTTACCGTCAAACTAAGCAAAATAAGATGCATAAAAGATAAACATCATATGCAATCATAATATGTGACATGACATGGCCATGATCATCTTGCGCCTTTGATCTCCATCTCCAAAGTACTGTCATGATCTCCATCGTCACCGGCGTGACACCATGATCTCCATCATCTTGATCTATATCAATGTGTTGTCACATGGTCGTCTCGCCAACTATTGCTCTTGCAACTATTGCTATCGCATAGCGATAAAGTAAAGCAATTATTTGGCGCTTGCATCTTATGCAATAAAGAGACAACCATAAGGCTTCTGCCAGTTGCCGATAACTTCAACAAAACATGATCATCTTATACAAAAACTTATATCTCATCACGTATTGACCATATCACATCACAACATGCCCTGCAAAAACAAATTAGACGTCATCTACTTTGTTGTTGCAAGTTTTATGTGGCTGCTACGGGCTTAGCAAGTACCGTTCTTACCTACGCATCAAAACCACAATGATAGTTTGTCAAGTTGGTGCTGTTTTAACCTTCGCAAGGACCGGGCGTAGCCACACTCGGTTCAACTAAAGTTGGAGAAACTGACACCCGCCAGCCACCTATGTGCAAAGCACGTCGGTAGAACCAGTCTCGCGTAAGTGTACGCGTAATGTTGGTCCAGGTCGCTTCATCCAACAATACCGCCGAACCAAAGTATGACATGCTGGTAAGCAGTATGACTTATATCGCCCACAACTCACTTGTGTTCTACTCGTGCATATAACATCAACACATAAAACCTAGGCTCTGATACCACTGTTGGGGAACGTAGTAATTTCAAAAAAAATTCCTACGCAAACGCAAGATCATGGTGATGCATAGCAACGAGACGGGAGAGTGTTGTCTACGTACCCTCGTAGACCGGAAGCGGAAGCATTAGCACTACGCGGTTGATGTAGTCGTACGTCTTCACGGCCCGACCGATCAAGCACCGAAACTACGGCACCTCCGAGTTCTAGCACACGTTCAGCTCGATGACGATCCCCGGACTCCGATCCAGTAGAATGTCGGGGAAGAGTTCCGTCAGCATGACGGCGTGATGACGATCTTGATGTTCTACCATAGCAGGGCTTCGCCTAAGCACCGCTACAATATTATCGAGGATTATGGTGCAGGAGGGCACCGCACACGGCTAATAGATCTCAAGGATCAATTGTTGTGTCTTTGGGGTGCCCCCCTACACCCGTATATAAAGGAGCAAGGGAGGAGGAGGCCGGCCCTAGGAGGGGGCGTGCCAAGTGTGGAGTCCTACTAGGACTCCCTAGTCCTAGTAGGATTCCACCTCCCATATGGAATAGGAAAAGAGGAAGGGAAAAGGAGAAGGAAGGAAGGGGGCGCCCCCCTTCCCTAGTCCAATTCGGACCAGACCAAGGGGAAGGGTGCGGCCACCCTTGAGGCTCTTTTCCTTCTTTCCCGTATGGCCCAATAAGGCCCAATACGAATTCCCATAACTCTCCGGTACTCCGAAAAATACCCGAATCACTCGGAACCTTTCCGATGTCTGAATATAGTCGTCCAATATATCAATCTTTACGTCTCGACCATTTCGAGACTCCTCGTCATGTCCCCGATCTCATCCGGGACTCCGAACTCCTTCAGTACATCAAAACTCATAAACTCATAATATAATTGTCATTGAAACCTTAAGCGTGCGGACCCTACGGGTTCGAGAACAATGTAGACATGACCGAGACACGTCTCCGGTCAATAACCAATAGCAAAACCTGGATGCTCATATTGGCTCCCACATATTCTACAAAGATCTTTATCGGTCAGACCGCATAACAACATACGTTGTTCCCTTTGTCATCGGTATGTTACTTGCCCAAGATTCGATCGCCGGTATCTCAATACCTAGTTCAATCTCGTTACCGGCAAGTCTCTTTACTCGTTCCGTAATACATCATCTTGCAACTAACTTATTAGTTGCATTGCTTGCAAGGCTTAAGTGATGTGCATTACCGAGAGGGCCCAGAGATACATCTCCGACAATCAGAGTGACAAATCCTAATCTCGAAATACGCCAACCCAACAAGTACCTTCGGAGACACCTGTAGAGCACCTTTATAATCACCCAGTTACGTTGTGACGTTTGGTAGCACACAAAGTGTTCCTCCGGTAAACGAGAGTTGCATAATCTCATAGTCATAGGAACATGTATAATTCATGAAGAAAGCAATAGCAACAAACTAAACGGTCAAGTGCTATGCTAACGGAATGGGTCAAGCCAATCACATCATTCTCCTAATGATGTGATCCCGTTAATCAAATGACAACTTATGTCTATGGTTAGGAAACATAACCATCTTTGATCAATGAGCTAGTCAAGTAGAGGCATACTAGTGACACTCTATTTGTCTATGTATTCACGCATGTATTATGTTTCCGGTTAATACAATTCTAGCATGAATAATAAACATTTTATCATGATATAAGGAAATAAATAATAACTTTATTATTGCCTCTAGGGCATATTTCCTTCAGAGGGCTGATAGGTGACAGCTGAGTGTAGTTTGATTAGACGCATAATCCATGGGGCGTAAAACTTCAAGCCAAAGAGATCAGATTGGATGCAGCAAGTTGGCGGATGAAGAAGTCTTGTGCATTGAAGCTTTTGCCGTGAAGAATATGGAAGACCAATGTCTTCATTGCACCTTCCAGCTTTGCATGTGGAGAATGTCCTTTGATGGGCCAGAGAGTTCTCCTTATGATGTGATAGATAGTGCGTGGCAGATACTCAAGGTCTTCAACAAAGAACTCCTTAGGATATTCAACATCTGGAGGAAAAGGCTTCATCATGCTAAGCATCTGACTCATTTTGGGTTCAGGCTTGTGAAAAATGCTTTCCATATCAGCACTGTGAAGCTGACAACCAGGTTCATAAAGATCTCCTAGAGTGGGCAGGCCAGTGAGCTCAATGATATCAAAGGCTTTGGCTTCGTGATGAACATTGCCTGTCATCCACTCAAGGACCCGAGTCTTCGGATCCCTGTTGTAGCCACGAATATGAAGAGTGGCATAGAATTGGAGTAGAAATTCTTCGTTCCAGTGCTCCTTGTCAGTGACGAACTGCAACAAACCAGATTCTCTGAAGCAATCCATCGCTTCTTCCAAACAGGGCAGACCAGTTATGGCTTCAGTGTCAAGACGCATATGAGGAAAAATGCGACCTTGATTGTACAAGATGCATGAGTAATAACTGCGCTGATGATAGCTCCAGAACCGATCAGCATATATTCTTGCCTTTGAGTAGGGGTTCTTGGCGCTATTGAAGAAGGTGTTGTGTGCTTTGAAGCCATTGATATTGAACGATCCGGGTGCAGATGCAGTGCCTGGAAACCTAGGCAGCCTTGGCATTGGCTTCTGAACCTGAGGCCTGCGCTCGACGTGATAGTCAAATTGGGGACCAGCAATAGGTGGAGGAACAAGAAGAGGCCATTTGACAGTGATGAGCTGACCCTAGTTGTATGCTTGCTCAATAGTATGTGGCCTTGGTGGCAGAACAGGAGCAGTGGCATCAACAGAGGCGTCGGGCTGCACATCTATTGTAGGTGCATCATTGGCTTCATTGGCCTCTAGCATAGTGTTAGGTGCAGGCTTCATAGTGTCTTGAGCCATGACCACGTCATTGGCTTCAGTGGTGTTAGTGGTGGCAGCCTCGGGATTCTCAACCTCCACTTGAGGAGCTGGAGGGTCGGGCACTGACACGTTCACTTCAGGAACAACTTCTTCAGTGATGGGGAAAGTAGGGACACGTTCTTCTGCTTGTTTTTCTTCAGCTGATGCAGCCGGATTGTCTTCAGCAACTTTAGCTTCAGACTCGGAAACGTTCACAGTAGGAGTGGCTTCGGGGAACACCTGACATGCAACAGATTGGTGGTGCACTTCTCCTTCTAAAACGCTCGAAAGAGGGACTTGGGGCCTTGGTCCTTTGCGAAGCCTGCGTAACACTGGCGACGCCTGTGAAGATGGAGTTGGCTGGGCCTCAAAGTCATCCTCTTCTTGCACTGATGGGGTTGCTTGCGGTTGGGGAGAGCTTGGAGTGTCTTGTCTCTGTGGGTGATCATCCCACGATGCATCCTGAGCAGTTGGCCTCAGAGGACGACCAATGCTGATGAGTTTGCTGTGCGTAAGCACAGGCGATGATACCAATTGGTGCTCGATCTGAGGAAGGACTTCATCATCTTCAACATTGTCATGGTGACCAATGTCTTCAGTAGCGGTGGGGTCAACTGCTGGAATGTCTTCAGCTTCAGGAGCCTCTGTGGAAGTAGGCTCATGAACTATCATCCGTCGTTCTTGATGTGAAGATTTAGGACGAGCAACCGAGATGGGCTCGACAACAAGGGGCTCTGTGGGAGCAACCCGATCTTTCTTGGTTTTGCGCTTCTTCTTGGAGGGAGCGACATCAGAAGCGTCAGTATTTTTCCTCTTTCTGGCTTCAGCCTCGGCAGCTGAAGCGGTGGAAGTGACCTTTGGCTTCAAGCTAGACATGCTGCTTGGGAAGACAATGTGGGGTTCTTCCTGCCCTGAAGGTGCAGATGTGTCAGTCGATGGCTTCTTCTTCTTTGCAGCCATTCTGGGGTCAATGCCAGGACGCCCAAGAGCCTTGCGCTTCTCAGCTTCATTGTAGGCTTGCACACACTTGTCAGCCAGACTCTTCATGAGCTCACGAGACCCTTTAGCTTCTTCGCGTTTCTTGAGAAAGGCTTCCTTGAGCTCGTGCAACATAATCTTGAAGTTTTTCACATCTTCCACGCTGAGCTTGGCCATGTGCTTCTTGAACTGAGCTTTCTCATAGTCGATCTTTTGCTTCAGTTCAACGATGCGTTGAGCTAGAGCTAGCTCAGAAGCAATGGCGCCAGTGAAGGCGACGCTAAGGCCAATTGGAAGTTGCAGATCATCAAAGATGAGATTGGGGGTTTCAAACCACTCATCAATGAAGTTGTGGATGATTACCACATCAAAGAAAGGCAAATCATTGAAGATTTCTGCTTCTTCCTTGCTCTTAATCAGTTGCTCAAGAGCGTCATCTGCAAGATCTTCATCGCTGGGCAGATCAATGGCGTCATTGCGCAGAATAGCAGCAGCAGTCAGTGCCTCATCAGTATTCTTTCTCATCTCAGTCTTCTTGGAGATACGTGATAGATCTTCAGACTACACACTGTCTTCAGGAGGTGCAGTAGACAGTGGCTTCGCCCGTAAGATTTTTGGTGCTGAGGCAAACTTTGAAGCTTTAGGCTTCTTCAGCTTCGTTGGCTTCAATGGTGGAGGTGCTTCGTCAGATTCAGCATCATCTGCAGGTTGATCCACGACTGCCCCTTGAACCATAATATGAGTGATGAGACCTTCTAGGTTGTAGAAGGGCCCAACCAGATTGGGTTCAGCTTCTCATGTGCCATCAACACGTGGCGCAGAGGGGCCTGAGTTGAAGTCTAATCTCAATGACTTCTTGTTTTCCTTGGCAGAGTTCTGTGCAAACTGATAGTTGCGCTTGAAGAGATTGTCTTCGTGACACCATAACAGAGAGGATGGGTCCGCATTAGCAGGCTGTGGTCCATGAAGCATGCAGGGGTAAAAGCCTTGAGCAATAGCTTCGGACTGTGATTTGGGCTGAAGACCTTTGTATATGATATCTTCCCATGGGCCCTTGATGGCACTCTTCTCAGCATATTCATCGGTGACGAATCTGTACTTGAACCATTCCTCTGCCCAATGTCTTCGAATCCATTGGATTCAGTTCTTGTGTTCTCCATAGGTTTCTTCTGGATCTGACTTGTATAGCTCATAGAGATCTGGTGGCAGGTCCTTAGCAGTGTTTCCACGGCGCTGTCTGCTTTCCTTCCTTGTAGATTTCTCTGTAGCCATGAACTTCAAACTAAATGGCTTCAACACGTCCAAAGGTTTAAAAGGCTTCCGCCTGCGGGTCAAACAGGAACTGGCTTCGGGAGAATTTATATGATGCTGTAAGAATTCTGCAAATGAATGCAGACTATGAGAACCAAGGGATTCTCCCATAGACATGTACCTGTGACAACATTAAGGTGCGAGGGAAGGGGAAGAGGTCATATGCATTCTCAGAAAATTTTGAAGATAAATCAGTTTAGAAGACATTGACCTCATAGTGTGAAGACATTCACTCATAGACAGAGAGTTGGTTCCAGATTTGTACGAATCCACGAATAAGTACAAGTGAGGAATCTAACTACTTTGTGAAGCATAAGTGAACATACTAGGCATATTATGAGATGCAGTATGAAATAGATCCAACTTGTGTGAACAGAAACTGCTTGTGGTAGAAAGTGATGAATCTATAGGATCAAAGGGGCCGTAAAAAGGAAGTTTTATTTACCACACGAAGAACTGCTAGACATAGTGGGAGAGGAGGTCGAGTAGTTCGATCGTTCGTGCCCTAACTTGGCGACGGAGGACACTTACGGCGACGGCGGAGAAGATGATGTCCGCGGCCGGCGTGAAGACGGCGTCGGTGAGGTCACGGCAGCTAAGCGCTTCGTTGCCGGCGTCGTCGAGGGCTAGTGGTGGCGCTAGGGTTTGTGCGTGAGTGGAAGAAAGGATAATGACTGTGGTGAGGCGTGTATTTATAGGGACATGGATGACACAGTGTTATTACACAGGTGCCCCTGGTGATTCACATCTGAAAGACACGTGGCCATCATGCAAACATATCGGAGGTTGTTCCACGTTCTCACGCACGCCTGGATTGTCGGGTGGTCATTCCCACTTCTCCGGGTTTCAGGTGAAGGAATTAGCATTGAAAACGGACTTAATGTTTGTCTCTGTATCTTCTGCTGACTAGGACGCAGAGAAGACATTCGACAGTTTCAATAGAATGCATATGATTTGGACAGATAGAGTTTGAGATAGAAAGCATAGAGAGATTAGGGTCCGATCACATTCACTTAGTTCAAAAGATTCAACAAGGAAGACATAGCTATAAGTGAATGCTGTAGAGGACAGAACACTAGTATGTATATATCAGAAGACAATCAAGTCAACATAGTGAAGATAATCATGAAGACAAGTTGAAAATGAAGACAAACAAAATGTGAAGACATTGCACACGTAACGCCATGGGTAAAACACTTCAACAGAAGAATTTGGTGGTGGTGTTACCCACCGTATAGGAAGTATTAGACCCAGACACGGCGCACAATTATCATGGCGCTCGGAAGTCAAATTCCACGTTAATGTACTCACACTCAGAATGAAAGTCTTCATTGATTGAAGATATACTTTACTTCATGTGTTGCACATCTAAGTCATCAACATGCATAAGTGTTAGGATGTGTGCCTGATCACATGACATTTGAGGATTCCAAGATATTTAGCTCACACCGTAACTTGCAAAACCTCTTCTCATCCAAGGGCTTGGTGAAGATATCTGCCAATTGCTCTTCAGTGTTGACGTGTATGATATCAATATCTTCCTTCACAACATGATCTCTGAGAAAGTGATGACGAATTTCAATGTGCTTTGTCTTCGAGTGCTGAACTGGGTTGTTGGCAATCTTGATGGCGCTTTCGTTGTCGCAGTAGAGTGGTACTTGCTTCAGGTGAATGCCATAGTATTTGAGTGTTTGCTTCATCCATAGAAGCTGAGCGCAGCAAGATCCAACAACAATGTATTCAGATTCAGCAGTGGAGAGAGATACACAGTTCTGCTTCTTTGAAGACCAACATACAAGTGATCGTCCCAGAAAATGACATGTGCCTGATGTAGACTTGCGATCCACCTTGTCACCAGCATAATCAGCATCCGAGAATCCAACTAGATCAAACTCTGAGCCCTTTGGATACCATAATCCTAGTGTTGGGGTGTGAGCCAAATATCTGAGAATTCGCTTCACAGCTAAGTGATGCGATTCCTTTGGTGCCGCTTGGAACCGGGCACACATGCAAACACTAAGCATGATATCTGGCCTAGATGCACATAAATAAAGTAAGGAACCAATCATGGAGCGGTATACCTTTTGATCGAACTCTTTACCATTGTCGTCGGGACCCAGATGATGTTTGGCTGGCATTGGCGTCGTGTAGCCTTTGCAATCTTGCATTCCAAATTTCTTCAGGCAATCTTTGAGGTATTTCTCTTGAGATATAAAGATGCCATTGCGTTGCTGACGTATTTGAAGACCAAGGAAGAACTTCAGCTCACCCATCATGGACATCTGATATTGCTCTTGCATCATATATCCAAACTCGTCAGTGTATTTCTGATTGGTGCAGCCGAAGATAATGTCATCCACATATATTTGGCACACAAATAGTTCACCATCATATGTCTTCGTGAAGAGAGTGGGGTCGAGGGAACCAGGTTTGAAGCCTTTGCTCTTCAGGAAGTCTTTGAGTGTGTCATACCAAGCCCGAGGGGCTTGTTTGAGGCCATACAGTGCCTTGTTGAGCTTGTACACCATGTCAGGATGTTTTGGATCTTCAAAGCCAGGCGGTTGTGCAACATACACTTCTTCGTCAATCTTGCCATTGAGAAAAGCGCTCTTCACATCCATTTGATGCAGAAGAATGTTATGATGATTTGCATAGGCCAGCAGTATGCGTATGGCTTCAAGCCTAGCCACAGGAGCAAATGTTTCATCGAAGTCAATCCCTTCAACTTGAGTGTATCCTTGAGCAACGAGACGAGCTTTGTTTCTGACAACTTGACCATGCTCATCTTGCTTGTTGCGATATATCCATTTGGTGCCTATTATATTGTGCTTGCGAGGATCAGGATGCTTAACCAGTTCCCATACATTATTCAGCTCAAACTGTTGAAGCTCTTCTTGCATAGCTTGAATCCATTCAGGTTCCATGAAGGCTTCATCAACTTTCTTGGGTTCAGATATTGAGACAAATGCGAAGTGCCCACAGAAATTTGCTAGCTGTGTTGCCCTTGAATGAGTGAGTGGACCTGGTGCATTGATGCTATCAATTATTCTCTCAATCTGTACTTCATTTGCAACACGAGGATGTACAGGACGAAGATTTTGCTCTTGCTGATCATTGTCATCGTTAGAAGGATTGTCTTCAGGCTGAGCATTGTCTTCAGGTTGATCATTGTCTTCAGGTTGATCAGGTGCGGAGATGATAAGTTCCTCTTCAGGCTGAGGTTCAGAAGGTATGATTTCTCCAGTTCCCATAAGTTTGATTGATTCACTGGATGGAACTTCATCTAGCACATTTGGCAGGTGCTCTCTTTGCGAGCCGTTAGTCTCATCGAACCGCACATCCACAGTTTCAACCACTTTATAGTGAAAGAGGTTGAAGACTCTGTAGGAGTGCGAATCCTTTCCATATCCAAGCATAAAACCTTCATGTGCTTTTGGTGCAAATTTTGAAGTGTGATGTGGATCCTTGATCCAGCACCTGGCACCAAATACTCTGAAGTAACTGACATTTGGCTTCTTGCCAGTAAGGAGCTCATAGGATGTCTTGTTCAGAAGCTTGTGAAGATAAACACGGTTGATGATATGGCATGTAGTATCAATGGCTTCAGGCCAGAATTTTCTTGGAGTCTTGTATTCATCAAGCATCGTCCGAGCCATCTCGATAAGTCTTCTGTTCTTGCGTTTGACGACGCCATTCTGCTGTGGTGTGTATGGAGCTGAGAATTAATGTGTGATGCCCAAAGTATCAAGATATGTATCTAGGCCAGTATTCTTGAATTAAGTGCCATTGTCACTTCTGATGTGCTTTATCTTGACGCCATAGTTGTTAATTGCTCGATTGGCGAAGCGTCTTAAGACATCCTGCACTCCAGTCTTGTAGAGGATTATATGCACCCAAGTATATCTTGAATAATCATCAACAATGACAAAGCCATAGAGACAAGCAGTAGTAGAAGAGTTGAGTAATGAGTGGGACCGAAAAGATCCATGTGGAGCAGTTCGAAGGGTTGAGTCATTGTCATGATTGTCTTCGAGAGATGCTTGGCCCTCGTCATCTTTCCTGCTTCATAGGCACCGCATAAGTGATCCTTCTTAAACTTGACGCCCTCGATGCCTATGACATGCTTCTTTCTTGCAAGAGTGTGCAAGTTCCTCATGTCAGCATGCCCTAGCCTCCGATGCCAGAGCCAGCATTCTGAAGCTTTTGCTAGAAGACATACGGCAAGTTGTGGTCCTGCTGAGAAATCTACCACGTACAAATCATCTTTCCGATACCCTTCAAACACTAGAGACTTGTCAGATTCCATTAGAACAAGGCAACGATATTTTCCAAACATCACAATCATGTTTAAATCGCAAAGCATTGAGACAGACATTAAGTTGAAACCAAGGGATTCAACAAGCATGACTTTATCCATGTGTTGATCCTTTGAGATTGCAACTCTACCTAGACCCAATACCTTACTTTTACCAGTGTCAGCAAATGTGATGTGACTTTTGTCAGATGGACGTAAGGTTGAGTCCATAAGAAGCTTCGCTTGCCAGTCATGTGATTAGTACACCCACTATCAATAATCCATTCTGAAGCAGCTGGTGTCGTACCCTACAGTGCAGCTAGGGGGATAGACTTCACGAAGAGAATTGTGAAGCAAAAACATTTGACGAGCCAGTGGATTATGAAAGCTTAGAACGAGATTAGGACTGATAGGGCAAGTAGCAAGCGACTCAGGAACAAAGTACATAATAAGACCATTTGGGCATTTGATCTTGCCCCTACAAGATGTTTAAGGTCCCCAGCAATAGCTTCAGACGATTTTGGTTTTCGGCTGGAGACCTTTCCCTGCAAAAGAGAGTTAAGCTTTCTTAGCCACCCACATCTTCAAGGGTGGCTTCGAAGCAATGAGTCTAAGTGCAGCATCTGAGAACTTTGGCTTTGGAGCCCTAGCAAAAAGTCTTGCAGGTGGACAATAGTACTCATAAGAATAAGCAGAGTAGTTCTTGGTCTTATGAACATGGCGGTTTGATGAAACGCGCTCATATTCATAGGCCTGAGTAAGGTTTCCCTGCAAAACATTTGCGTTAGTGCGACTCAGGTGAGTCCTCTGTCTGTATGAAGCCTTTGGACCGTATGAAGCCTGTGGTCTGGGGTTTGTCTTCTTCATGTGTGGTGTCATGACGACATTCACAGGAAGATTCTCCAAACATCTTTTCGGCACCCAGACTTTCTTCATAGGCGGCCCATTCCTGCAGTTAGTACCAATATACCTGGCAAACACTTCACCATTCTGATTCTTAAACAGTTTATAGTTTGCATCAAAGGATTCATCAATAACAATGGGATTAGCACAAGTGAAGCCAGATAGGGTGGATGGATCCGCTGAAGGTTCCTTTGCAGCAACCCATGTGGTTTTGGGGTACTGCTCAGGTTTCCAGTAAGAGCCATCAGCATTCATTTTCCTTTCGAACCCAACACCCTCTTTCCTAGGGTTTCGGTTCAGGATCTGCCTTTTGAGGACATCACATAGTGTCTGATGCCCTTTGAGACTTTTGAACATCCCTGTTTCAAGCAATGTCTTCAACCTAGCATTCTCATCAGCAATAGCAGTGGCATCCTCAGCAGAGGGGTTAGTTACCACATCAGCAGTTGAAGATATTGCAACAGTAGCAGCAGTAGAACATTCAGCAACAGAAGTAGCGTTATCACGCTCAATGCATTTAAGACATGGTGGTTCAAATCCTTCCTGAGCGGAACTGATCTGTTCAGCGCGAAGTGACTCGTTTTCCTTTTGAAGATCTTCATGAGCCGCTTCAATTTCTCGAGTTCTTGCTTCCTTTGAAGATAATCATAGGAAAGCTTTTCATGAGTTGTTGAGAGCGTTTCATGACGACTTTCAAGTTCCTCATACTTAACATGAAGATTTTTTATGTCTTCAATTAAGGACTGAGATCGAGTCATTTCAGCGTCCAACATGTCATCGCTTTTGTCTAACAGTTTTTGAATATGTTCCATAGCTTTCTGTTGTTTAGTGGCAAGGGAAGCAAGTTTTGCATAGCTGGGTCCAAATTCATCACCAGATTCATCATCACTGGATTCAGATAGATAGCATTTAGTTACCTTAGCATCTTTTGCCATAAGGCATGATGCAGAAGATGATGATTCTGGTTCGAATGTCATAGCTTTGAGAGATTCCTTAAAGTCCTCAAACCAAGGATCATGATGAGTTCGATAACCTTCATAGACCTCAGAGAGACGGTCCCAGATAAGCTTCGCATGATCGAGATGCATGATATTCCTGAAATGATTTTGAGACAGACAGGAGCAGATGACGTCCTTCGCCGTGAGGTTGAGAAGAGTGTACTTGCGAATGTCATCAGCTTCCGCCATCTTGCATAGATCGGTTAGACCAATCTCAGTGACGGTCCACAGCTCGATGTTCATCGCCATGAGGCGCTTCTTCATCATGGCCTTCCACTTGGGATACTCGTGACCGTCAAAGATGGGGCATGACACAGTCTTCATTCCCGTGGTCGACATAACTAAAACTCCAGGCGGTTAAACCAAAATCACACAGAATAAGGGAGTACCTTGCTCTGATACCAATTGAAAGTGCATTATAGCGACTAGAGGGGGGGGGGGATGAATAGGCGATTTTTAATGAAAGTCTTCAATACATGGGAGTTTTGAAGACAAACGATAGAAATGAACCTATAACGATGCAGTGGAAGGTAGACTACCCTAGGCAAGCCATAGTCAAGTATTCAATGAAGTGAAAGCACAAAGACTAACAGCAGCTAGGCAGTACGGATCATGATGGAAGATAATACGGAACCAATCTGAACAAACAGTCACACAGTGAAGACAAATGGACAATGCAAATAGGCAATGACTTCACAAGGACCAACTGTAAATAAAGAGATGGGAAGGATAGAACCAGTGAGCTTGGTGAAGACAAAGATTTGCTAGAGCAGTTCCAACTGCTGTGACAGTTGTACGTCTGGTTAGGGCGGCTAGGTATTTAAACCTGAGGACACACAGTCCCGGACACCCAGTCCTGAACACGCAGCTCAGGACACTCAGTTCTCACCATATTCCCCTTGAGCTAAGGTCACACAGACCTCGCCCAATCACTCTGGTAAGTCTTCAAGGTAGACTTCCAAACCTTCACAGACTTCGTTCACCGGCGATCCACAATGACTCTTGGATGCTCAGAACGCGACGCCTAACCGGCTGGAGGATTCACAGTCCTCAAGTGTAATAAGTCTTCAGATCACACAGACAGGAGGACTTCAGTGATGCCTAACACTCTTTGGCTTTGGGTGGTTAGGGCTCTATCCTCGCAAGGAATTCTCTCTCAAAGGCTTCGAGGTGGGTTGCTCTCAAACGACAAAAGCCGTGTACTAACTCTAAGCAGCCAACCGTTTATGGTTGTAGGGGGTGGGCTATTTATAGCCACTAGGCAACCCGACCTGATTTGTCCGAAATGACCCTGGGTCACTAAGGAACTGACACGTGTTCCAATGGTCAGATTTCAAACACACATGGCAACTTACTTGGGCTACAAGCAAAGCTGACTTATCCAACTCTGGACAAGATTTGCTCTCATAGTCTTCACTCGAAGACATAGGATTTTGGTTAAGCATCACTTCAGTCATTCTGACTGGTTCTCTTGGACCCCACTTAACAGTACAGTGGTTCCTATGACTCAACAAGGAAAAACACAAAACGACGAAACTTCTAAGTCTTCGCGCTCCATAGTCTTCACGTGATGTCTTCTCTTGTCATAGTCTGCAATGTGAATGCCTTCACATACCGCCTTTGACTTCAATGTCTTCATACATTTTTAGGGGTCATCTCTGGTAGGAAAACCGAATCAATGAGGGACTTCTACCTGTGTTATCCTGCAATTCTCACAAACACATTAGTCCCTCAACCAGGTTTGTCGTCAATACTCCAAAACCAACTAGGGGTGGCACTAGATGCACTTATAGCTTCTACTTGACTAGCTTGTTGAATCAATGATGGTTATGTTTCCTGACCATAGACATGAGTTGTCATTTGATTAATGGGATCACATCATTAGAGAATGATGTGATTGACTTGACCCATCCATTAGCTTAGCAGGATGATCGTTTAGTTTGTTCCTATTGCTTTCTCCATAACTTATACATGTTCCTGAAAGTGCTAGTGATCGACTAGAGGGGGGTGAATAGGCGATTTTTATGAAAGTCTTCAAAACATGGAAGTTTTGAAGACAAATGATAGAAATAAACCTATTACCATGCAGTGGAAGGTAGACTGCACTAAGCAAGCCATAGTCAAGTATTCAATGAAATGAAAGCACAAAGACTAATAGCAGCTAGGCAGTATAGATCAGGATGGAAGATAGTATGAAGCCAATTAGAACAGGCAGTCACACAGTGAAGACAAGTAGATAATACAAACAGACAATGACTTCACAAGGACCAATCTGCAAATAAAGAGTTGGGAAGGATAGAACCAGCGGCTCGTTGAAGACAATGATTTGTCGGACCAGTTCCAATTGCTGTGACAACTGTACGTCTGGTTAGGGAGGCTGAGATTCAACTCAGAAGACCGCGTCTTCACCTTATTCCCCTTGAGCTAAGGACACCCAGTCCTCGCCCAATTACTCTAGTAGGTCTTCAAGGTAGACTTCCAAACCTTCACAGACTTCATTCACCGGCGATCAACAATGACTCCTGGATGCTCAGAACGCGATGCCTAACTGGCTGGAGGATTCATAGTCCTCAAGTGTAATAAGTTGTCAGATCACACAGACAGGAAGACTTCAGTGATGCCTAACACTCTTTGGCTCTGGGTGTTTAGGGCTTTGTCCTCGCAAGGATTTCTCTCTCAAAGGCTTCGAGGTGGGTTGCTCTCAAACGACAAAAATCGTGCACTAACTCTGAGTAGCCAACCAATTTATGGTGTAGAGGGTGGGCTATTTATAGCCACTAGGCAACCCGACCTGATTTGTCCAAAATGACCCTAGGTCACTAAGGAATTGACACGTGTTCCAACGGTCAGATTTCAAACACACATGGCAACTTTACTTGAGCTACAAGCAAAGCTGACTTATCCAGCTCTGGATAAGATTTGGTCTCATTGTCTTTGCTCGAAGACATGAGATTTTGGTTAAGCATCACTTCAGTCATTCTGACTGGTTTACTTGGACCCCACTTAACAGTACGGTGGTTCCTATGACTCAACAAATAAGAAAACGAAACAATGAAACAACTAAGTCTTCGTGCTCCATAGTCTTCACACAATGTCTTCTCTTGTCATAGACTTCAATGTGAATACCTTCAAATACCACCTTTGTCTTCAATGTCTTCATACATTTTTAGGGGTCATCTCCGGTTGGTAAACTGAATCAGTGAGGGACTACTACCTGTGTTATCCTGCAATTCTCACAAACACATTAGTCCCTCAACCAGGTTTGTCGTCAATACTCCAAAACCAACTAGGGGTGGCACTAGATGCACTTACAATCTCCCCCTTTTTGGTGATTGATGACAAACTGGTTGAAGTTTTCAACGGGGATAAAGTATGTGAAATTGTAATGGATTTAAGTATTGTCTTCGTAAGTACCAGAAAGGCTCCCCTGAAGATGTGCATATAAGTATTTTTCTTTTGAATGCAAATGCACATGGCAGGTTGTACTTGCGGAGCTCCTCTTTTACTTATGAAGACAATTCATCATACATGAAAGGATATATATCGAAGATAATGACATGCATAATAAAAAATGGACATCTGCAAAATGACTTCATGCGGAATTTATTGTCGCACATGCGGAATTTATCATCGCATCACATAGTGTCGAAAAAGGTAGCAGATGACCATCAAGTTTATGTGTTACAACTCAAAACGAACCAAATGTTTCAAAAACGAGAATTGTAAGCACTTGGCAAAAGTGGCAAAAAGTAAAGCAACCACCCATATGGACCCACTTGAAGACTATCAACTCATATGCTTCTCCCCCTTTTGTCAGTAATGACCAAAAAGGTTTGAAAACATAGAGCTTCTACTCGTTCCCATGAGGAGTAGGAGAAGCAGCAGGGTCATCGTTGAGGTCCGGTGGTGCAGAAGAACTTGGTGCAGTGTCGAGACGCACTGAAGGTGGAGGTGGTGAAGTGGCATCATCTTGATCATCGATAACTCTGGCATTCACTGTTGCAGCTGAGGAAGAATAGTCAGAGTCTTCAAGGGAGGGAGTCCGGCGCAAGTGAGCATTCCTTGGAGGAGTGGAGTCAAACTTGAATCTTTCTGTGAAGTCATCGTCTTGAAGATCTTCTTCAGCGGTGAGCAAAGTCAAACTCTTCCAAGACCTCCGACAGGTTTCATGTGTGACAAAGGCATTCTTGGTAGCAAGATTTCGAATGCGATTGACATCCACCAAGAGGCTTTGCATCTGACGCTTAAGCCAGTCATGATGCTTATCCTGTTTCTGATGTAGTGCGACGAGAAGCTCTCGGTCATTGAGAACACGAGATCGCTTCCGAGGCCTTTGGGCAATGGTGCTTCTAGTGGCGTCAGTTTGGGCGCGAGGGGCACGTGTGTTACCAGCCAAGGGATAAACATGAGAGACTACCTGAACTCCTTCAATGGGCTAGGTGAAGCCTTGACGATCAACATTGTGAAGATAGATTGGATCCTTAGCAGGCTCTGGGTAAATAGCTTCAACAGACAGATCAACCTCTGGCAAGAATACAAGATGATTGCGCGGAGACGGCTGATAGTTGAAGGCAGAGTGAAGCTTGATAAGGCGCATTACCCATGGAGCATAGAACTTCAGACCAAAAATGTCGGAGCCAGATGCAGCCAACTGCCTGATGAAGAAGTCTTGAGCATTGAAGCTTATGCCATTGAAGATATAGAAAACCAAAGTCTTCATTGCTCCTTCAAACTTCGCTGCAGATGAATGTCATTTGACAGGCCATAGTGTCTTTCTGATGATATGATAAATGGTGTGGGGCAGATACTCTAGGTCTTCAACAAAGAATTCGGTTGGGTATTTAGCGTCGTGAGGCAAAGGCTTCATCATGCTCACAATTTGGCTCATGTTGGGTTATGGCTTCTGGAAAATGCTCTCCAAAGCATTCTGGTGTTGGTGACAACCTGGTTCATAGTATTCACCAGGAGTGGGCAGGGTTGTGAGCTCAATGATGTCTTGAGCTTTAGCTTCATGATGAACATCTCCTGTCATCCACTCAAGGATCCAAATCTTCGGATCCCTGTTGTATCCACGAATGTGGAGGGTAGCATAGAATTGAAGCAAAAGTTCTTCATTCCAGTGTTCCTTGGCAGTCACAAAATTAAGCAGACCCACATCACAGAAGCAGTCAAGGGCTTCTTCAAGGCATGGCAGTCCAACAATTGCTTCACAATCAAGATGCATGTGAGGGAAGATGTGTCCCTGATTATACAAGATGCATGAATAATAGCTTCGCTGCTGGTAGCTCCAGAATCGGTCCGAAGAGATTCTTGGCCTTGTGTAGGGGTTCTTGGCACTGTTGAAGAATGTGTTGTGTGCCTTGAATCCATTCAGATTAAATGATCCTGGTGGCCTTGTAGTACATGGAAACCGTGGTAGCCTTGGCTTTGGCTTAAGGACATGAGGCCTGTGCTCCACATGATAGGCAAACTGAGGTCCGGGAGCAGGCGGAGGAACCAGGATTTGCCATCGGACGGTAACAAGCTATCCACGATCATATGCTTGATCGATGGTGTGTGTGGCCTTGGAGGAGGTACAGGAGAAGAGGCATTGGCTTCAGGTAGCAGATTTGCTTCGGGTGCTGCATTGGCTTCAGGTGCATTCACTTCTGGCACCACATTAGCTTCAGGCGCCACATTAGCTTCAGCCATGACAACGTCATTGGCTTCAGTCTTGATGTTGGTGGCCGCCTCAGTATTGGTAACCTCCACTTCAGGAGCTGGAGGGTCGGACACGTTCTCCTCGAGAATAACTTCAGGGTTGGACGGGGTGTACCAAAACGTTCTTCTTCTCTTGGTTCTTCTTCATGGTCATCGGTTGATGCAATCGGAATATCTTCAGCCGTTTTGGCTTCAGATTCAGGAATGTTCACAGTAGGAGAGGCTTCAGGAAAGACTTCGCGTGAAACGGATTGGCGCTCTTCTCCTTCTGGAACACTTGACAATGTGACCTGTGGCCTTGGTCCTTTGCGTAGCCTGCGAAATGCTGGCGACGCCTGTGGAGATGGAGTTGGTTGGGCCTCAAAGTCTTCACTGTCAATCACCGGAGTGGTGACCTGTGGTGGGGGAGTGACTGGTGTTTCTTCAGCACGAGGGGATTCTTGAGGGTGATCAGCCCATGAGTCATCCTGAGCAATTGGCGTCAATGGACGACCAATGCTGATGAGTTCGCTGTTCGTGAGAACAGGCGATGATACCAAATTGTGCTCGATCTGAGGAAGGACTTCATCATCTTCAACATTGTCGTGAGGACCAATGTCTTCAGCTGTGGTGGGGTCAACATCTGGATTCTATTCAGCTTCAGGAGCCTCTGTGAAAGCATGCTCATGAACTACCAAACAACATTCTCGATGTGCAGAGGAAGGACGAGCAATAGAAATTGTATCGACAACAAGGGGCTCTGTGGAAGCAGCCCGATCTCTCTTCTTTGTTTTTCTTTTCTTGGTTGGGGGAGCATCATCAGTGGTGGCTTTGGTCTTGCGCTTTCTGGCTTCGGCTTCAGCTGCTCTAGTTTTCTTGAATTCTGAAGCCAATGTGGGAACCTTAGGCTTCGAGCCTGTCATACTGGCTGGGAAGACAATGTGAGGTTCTTCCTGCCTTGATGCTTCTGGTTCGGCCACAATTGGCTTCTTCTTCTTCTTGGCAGCCATTCTAGGGTCGATGTCTGGTCGCCCCAAAGCCTTGCACTTTTCAGCTTCATTGTAGCCTTGAACACATTTGGCAGCAAGATTCTTCATGCGCTCACGAGAACCTTTTGCTTCTTCCCGTTTCTTGTGGAATGCCTCCTTGAGCTCATGCATTATGACCTTGAAGTTTTGAATGTCTTCAACATTGAGCTTGGCCGTGTGCGTCTTGAACTGAGCCTTTTCATAATCGATCTTATGCTTCAGCTCAACAATTTTCTGAGCAAGAGCCAGCTCAGGAGCAATGGCTCCATGGAAGGAGATGCTGAGGCCAATTGGAAGCTGAAGATCATCAAAACAGACATCTGGGCTGTCAAACCACTCATCAATAAACTTGTATAAGATTTCCACATCAAAGAGGGGAAGAGCATTGAAGATTTCTGCCTCTTGCTTGCTCTTTATCAACTGTTCAAGAGCGTCATCGCCAAGATCATCATTGCTGGACAGATCAATGGCGTCATTCTCGTTTCTCAAAACAGCAGTAGGGGTCAGTGCTTGACCAGTGGGTTGCATGGGCTTTTTCAACTTGGTAGACTTGGAGATGCGTGAGAGATCTTTAGACTGCACACTGGCTTCAGGAGGTGCAGTGGCCAGAGGCTTCGCCCGTGAGACCTTTGGTGCAGATGGGGGCTTTGAAGCCTTTGGTTTCTATTGCTTCACAGGCTTCGGAGGTGCAGGCGCTTCATCAGAATCAGATTCATCTGCAGAGTGGTCCACGGCTGCCCCTTGAACCTGAATGTGAGTGATGAGACCTTCTAAGTCCTAGAAGGGCCCAATAAGATTGGGTTCAGCTTTGCGTGTGCCATCAGCTCGTGGTGCAGAGGGGCCTGGGTTGAAGTCTAATCCCAAAGACTTCTTGTTTTCCTTGGTCGAGTTCTTTGCAGCCTGATAGTTGCGCTTGAACAGACTATCTTCACGACACCATAACATAGAGGATGGGTCGGCATTCGCAGGCTGAGGTCCACGAATCATGCAGGGGTAGAAGCCTTGAGCAATAGCTTCGGACTTCGACTTGGGCTGAAGACCTTTGTAAATTATATCTCCCCAGGGGCCCTTTAAGGCATTCTTCTCAGCATACTCCTTGGTGACGAATTTGTACTTGAACCATTCCTCTGCCCAATGTCTTCGAATCCATTGGATTCGGTTCTTGCGTTCTCCATAGGTTTCTTCTGGATCTGACTTGTATAACTCATAGAGATCCGGTGGTAGGTCCTTAGCAGTGTTTCCATGGCGTTGTCTGCCGCCCTTCTTGACTGATTTTTGAAGTTTAGACTGAAAGGCTTCAACACTGTCGAAGTCTTCCGTCTACTGGTCAGACAGGAACTGCCTTCAGAAGAATTTATGTGACGTTGTAAGAACTCTGCAAATGAATGCAGACTATGAGAACCAAGGGATTCTCCCACGGACATGTACCTGTGACAGCATTAGAGATGCGAGGGAAGGGGAAGAGGTCATATGCATTCTTAGAAGATTTTGAAGATATATCAGTTTAGAAGACATTGACCTCATAGTGCGAAGACATTCACTCATATGTAGAGAGTTGGTTCCAGATTTGTACGAATCCACGGATAAGTACAAGTGAGTAATCTAACTACTTTATGAAGCATAAGTGAACATACTAGGCATGCTATGAGATGCAGAATGAGATAGATCCAACTTATAGGAACAGAAACCACTTGTGGTTGAAAATGGATGAATCTATCGGATCAAAAAGACTGTAAAAAAGGTTTTATTTACCACACGAGGAACTGCTAGATGGAGTGGGAGAGGAGGCCGAGCAGTTCGATCTTCTGTGCCCTAACTTGGCGACGGAGGACACCTACAGCGACGGTGGAGAAGACGATGTCCGCGGCCGGCGTGAGGACGGCGTCGGTGAGGTCGCGGCAGCTAAGCGCTTCGTCGCCGACATCGTCGAGGGCTAGCGGTGGCGCTAGGGTTTGTGCGAGAGTGGAAGAAGAGATAATGACTGGGGTGAGGCGTGTATTTATAGGGACAGGGATGACACAATGTTATTACACAGGTGCCCCTGGCGGTTCACATATGAAGGACACGTGGTGATCATGCAACACATTGGAGGTTGTTCCATGTTCCCATGCACACCTGGATTGTCGGGTGGTCGTTCCCACTTCTTCAGGTTTCAGGTAAAAAGGATTGAGCATTGAAAATAGATTAATGTTTGTCTCTGTGTCTTCTGCTGACAAGGACGCAGAGAAGACATTTTGACAGTTTCAATAGAATGCATATGATTTGGATAGATAGACTTAAGACGGGAGCATAGAAAGGTCAGGGTCCGATCACATTCACTTAGTTCAAAAGATTCAACTAGAAGACATAGCTATAAGTGAATGCTGTAGAGGACAGAAACCAAATCAGTACATTGAAGATAAACATGAAGCTGATACGTCAATTTTGCATCATGCTTTTATATCGATATTTATTGCATTATGGACTATTATTTCACTTTATGTCACAATACTTATGGCTATTCTCTCTTATTTTACAAGGTTTACATAAAGACGGAGAATGCCGGCAGCTGGAATTCTGGTCTGGAAAAGGAGCAAATATTAGAGACCTATTCTGCGCAACTCCAAAAGTCCTGAAACTCCACGGAACGTCTTAAAAGAAATAAAGAAAAATCCACACCAAAGATGAAGGCCAGGGGTCCCACACCCTTCTCACGAGGGTGGGGGGCGGCCCCCGCCCCTAGGGCGCGCCCCCTATCTCGTGGGCCCCCTGGTGGCTCTCCGATGCCTATCTTCTCCTATATGAGGTCTTTTGATGAGAAAAAAATAGGAGGGAACTTTTCGGGACGAGACTCCGCTGCCACGAGGCGGAACCTTGGCGGATCCAATCTAGAGCTCTGGCAGAGCTGTTCTGCTGGGGATACTTCCTTCCCGGAGGGGGAAATCATCACCATCATCATCACCAACGCTCCTCTCATCGGGAGAGGGCAATCTCCATCAACATCTTCACCAGCACCATCTCATCTCCAAACCCTAGTTCATCTCTTGCATCCAATTCTTGTCTCAAAGTCCGGGATTGGTGCTAGTAGGTTGCTAGTAGTGTTGATTACTCCTTGTAGTTGATGCTAGTTGGTTTAATTGGTGGAAGATCATATGTTTAGATCCTATATGCATATTATTACCCCTCTGATTATGAACATGAATATGCTTTGTGAGTAATTACGTTTGTTCCTGAGGACAAGGGAGAAGTCTTGCTATGAGTAGTCATGTGAATTTGGTATTCGTTTGATATTTTGATAAGATGTATGTTGTCTAGCCTCTAGTGGTGTTATGTGAGCGTCGACTACATAACACTTCACCATTATTTGGGCCTAGAGGAAGGCATTGGGAAGTAATAAGTAGATGATGGGTTGCTAGAGTGACAGAAGCTTAAACCCTAGTCTATGCGTTGCTTCGTAAGGGGCTGATTTGGATCCATATGTTTCATGCTATGGTTAGGTTTACCTTAATACTTTTGTTGTAGTTGCGCATGCTTGCAATAGAGGTTAATCATAAGTGGGACGCTTGTTCAAGTAAGAACATCACCCAAGCACCGGTCCACCCACATATCAAATTATCAAAGTATCGAACACGAATCATATGAACGTGATGAAAACTGGCTTGACGATATTCCCATATGTCCTCGGGAGCGCTTTTTCCTATTATAAGAGTTTGTTCCGGCTTGTCCTTTGCTACAAAAGGATTGGGCCACCTTGCTGCACTTTATTTACTTTTGTTACTTGTTGCTCGTTAAAATTTATCCTATCACAAAACTATCTGTTACCACTTATTTCAGTACTTGCAGAGAATACCTTGCTGAAAACCGCTTATCATTTCCTTCTGCTCCTCGTTGGGTTCGACACCCTTACTTATCGAAAGGACTACAATAGACCCCCTATACTTGTGGGTCATCAAGACTCTTTTCTGGCGCCGTTGTTGGGGAGTGTAGCGCCTTTGGTAGGTGGAATTTGGTAAGGAAAAATTTATATAGTGTGCTGAAATTTATTGTCACTTGTTACTATGGAAAGTAATTCTCTGAGGGTCTTGTTCGGGGTATGTTCACCCCGTCCAGTAGAGCAAAGAGTTGCTCCTCAACCTACTGAACCTATTGAAAATGAAACTCCTTTTGAATTTCCTGCGGCTATGATGGAAAAACTGCTAGCTAACCCTTTTACAGGAGATGGAAGAAAGCATCCCGATGAGCACTTAATATATGTGGATGAAGTTTGTGGATTATTTAAGCTTGCAGGTATACCCGATGATGTTGCTAAGAAGAAGGTCTTCCCTTTATCTTTGAAGGGAGACGCATTGATATGGTATAGGCTATGTGATGATATGAGATTCTGGGACTATAAAAGATTGAAGTTGGAATTTCATCAAAAGTATTACCCTATGCATCTTGTTCATCGTGATCACAATTACATATATAATTTCTGGCCTCGTGAAGGAGAAAGCATCGCTCAAGCTTGGGGGAGGCTTAAATCAATGTTATATTCATGCCTAATCATGAGCTCCCGAGAGAAATAATTATGCAAAGTTTTTATGCTCGGCTTTCTGAAAACAATCGCAACATGCTCTATACTTCTTGTGCTGGCTCTTTTATGATGAAGACTATTGAATTCAGATGGAATTTATTGGATAGAATTAAATGCAACTCTGAAGATTGGGACCTCGATGAAGGTAAGGAGTCAGGTATGACACCTAAGTTTGATTGTGTTAAATCTTTCATGGATACCGATATTTTCCGTAAGTTTAGCACTAAATATGGACTTGACTCCGAGATAGTAGCTTCTTTCTGTGAATCTTTTGCTACTTATGTTGATCTCCCTAAGGAGAAGTGGTTTAAATATCATCCTCCCATAGAAGTAAAAGTAGCTGACCTATTAAAGTTGAAGAAAGACAGTCACTTATAATGATCCTATTGGTCCTACTTCTTATATTGAGAAACCACCTTTCCCTGTTAGAATAAAGGATCATGCTAAAGCTTCAACTGTTGTTCGTAAAAGCAATATTAGAACTTATACACCTCCTGAACAAGTTAAAGTAGAACCTAATATTGCTATTGTTAAAGATCTCTTGTCTAATAATATTGATGGGCATGTTATTCAGTTCGAAGGTGAAACTGCTAGAATTGCTAAACCTTGTGCTAAAGATAAACATAGACATGTGGTAGGCGTGCCTGTTATTTCTGTTAAAATAGGGGATCATTGTTATCATGGCTTATGTGATATGGGTGCTGGTGCTAGTGTTATACCGCATACTTTATATGAAGAAATCAAGAATGAAATTGCACCTGCTGAGTTAGAAGATATTGATGTCACAATTAAACTTGCCAATAGAGATACTATTTCAGGAATGGGAATTGTCAGAGATGTTGAAGTCTTGTGTGGGAAAACTAAATATCCTGCTGATTTTCTTGTTCTTGGTTCCCCACAAGATAGTTTTTGTCCCATTATATTTGGTAGACCCTTCTTAAATACTGTCAATGCTACCATAGATTGCACAAAGAATGTTGTTACTGTTGGCTTGGATGATATGGTTCATGAGTTTAATTTCTCTAAATTTAGTAAACAACATCGTGAGGAAGAATTACCTAGTAAGGATGAAATTATTGGTCTTGCTTTTATTGCAGTACCTCCTAGTGATCCTTTAGAACACTATTTTCTAGACCATGAAAATGATATGTTCATGAATAAAAGAAGGGAAATAGATGAAGTATTGTTTAAACAGGAACCTGTTCTGAAACACAACTTGCCTGTTGAAAACTTAGGGAATCCTCCTCCACCCAAGGGTGATCCCGTGTTCGAGCTTAAACCTTTGCATGATAATCTTAAATATGCTTATCTTGATGAAAAGAAGATATATCCTGTTATTATTAGTGCTAACCTTTTAGAGCATGAAGAAGAAAGATTATTGAAAACTCTGAAGAAGCATCGTGCTGCTATTGGATATACTCTTGATGATCTTAAGGGCATTAGTCCCACTCTATGCCAACATAAAATAAATTTGGAAGCAGATGCCAAACCAGTTCGTGATCCTCAACGACGTCTGAATCCTAAAATGAAAGAAGTGGTAAGAAAAGAAATACTAAAGCTTCTTGAGGCATGTATAATCTACCCCGTTGCTGATAGTGAGTGGGTAAGTCCTGTCCATTATGTCCGTAAGAAGGGATGTATTACTGTTGTTCCTAATGATAAAGATGAATTGATTCCACAAAGAATTATCACAGGTTATAGGATGGTAATTGATTTCCGCAAATTAAATAAAGCTACTAAGAAAGATCATTACCCCTTACCTTTTATTGATCAAATGCTAGAAAGATTATGCAAACACACACACTATTGCTTTCTAGATGGTTATTCTGGTTTCTCTCAAATACCCGTGTCGGCTAAAGATCAATCAAAGACTACTTTTACATGCCCTTTTGGTACTTTTGCTTATAGACGTATGCCTTTTGGTTTATGTAATGCACCTGCTACCTTTCAAAGATGCATGATGGCTATATTCTCTGACTTTTGTGAAAAGATTTGTGAGGTTTTCATGGACGACTTTTCTGTCTATGGTTCCTCTTTTGACGATTGCTTGAGAAATCTTGATCGAGTTTTGCAGAGATGTGAAGAAACTAATCTTGTCTTCAATTGGGAAAAGTGACACTTTATGGTTAATGAAGGTATTGTTTTGAGGCACAAAGTTTTTGAAAGAGGTATTGAAGTTGATAAAGCTAAGGTTGATGCTATTGAAAAGATGCCATGTCCCAAGGACATCAAAGGTATAAGAAGTTTCCTTGGTCATGCCGGGTTTTATAGGAGGTTCATTAAGGACTTCTCAAAAATTTCTCGGCCTCTGACTAATTTATTGCAAAAAGATATACCATTTGTCTTTGATGATGATTGTGTAGGAAATACTTAAGAAAGCATTAGTCTCTGCACCTATTGTTCAGCCACCTGATTGGAATTTACCCTTTGAAATTATGTGTGATGCTAGTGATTATGCTGTAGGTGTTGTTCTAGGGCAAAGAGTCGATAAAAAATTAAATGTTATTCATTATGCTAGTAAGACTCTAGACAATGCTCAAATAAATTATGCTACTACTGAAAAAGAACTTTTACCAGTTGTATTTGCTTGTGATAAGTTCAGATCTTATATTGTTGATTCTAAAGTAACTATTCAAACAGATCATGCTGCTATTAAATATCTTATGGAAAAGAAAGATGCTAAACCTAGACTTATTAGATGGGTTCTCTTGCTACAAGAATTTGATTTGCATATTGTTGATAGAAAGGGAGCTGAGAACCCCGTTGCAGACAACTTGTCTAGGCTAGAAAATATTCTTGATGACGCACTACCTATTAATGATGACTTTCCTGATGAGCAATTAAATGTTATAAGTACTTCTCGTAGTACTCCATGGTATGCTGATTATGCTAATTATATTGTTGCTAAGTTTATACCACCTAGCTTCACATACCAGCAAAAGAAAAAGTTTTTCTATGATTTAAGACATTACTTTTGGGATGATCCACATCTTTATAAAGAAGGAGTAGATTGTGTTATTAGACGTTGTGTACCTGAGCATGAACAAGAACAGATCCTACGCAAGTGTCACTCTGAGGCTTATGGAGGACACCACGCTGGAGATAGAATTGCACATAAGGTATTGCAATTTGGTTTTTATTGGCCTACTCTCTTCAAGGATGCCCGTAAGTTTGTCTTGTCTTGTGATGAATGTCAAAGAATTGGTAATATTAGTAGACGTCAAGAAATGCCTATGAATTATTCACTTGTTATTGAACCATTTGATGTTTGGGGCTTTGATTATATGGGACCTTTTCCTGCCTCTAATGGATACACACATATTTTAGTTGCTGTTGATTACGTTACTAAGTGGGTAGAAGCTATTCCAACTAGTAGTGCTGATCATAACACTTCTATTAAAATGCTGAAGGAAGTTATTTTCCCGAGGTTTGGAGTCCCTAGATATTTAATGACTGATGGTGGTTCACACTTTATTCATGGCGCTTTCCATAAAATGCTTGCTAAATATGATGTTAATCATAGAATTGCATCCCCTTATCACCCACAGTCTAGTGGTGAAGTAGAGTTGAGCAATAGAGAGCTCAAATTAATTTTGCAAAAGACTATTAATAGGTCTAGAAAGAATTGGTCTAAGAAACTTGATGATGCATTATGGGCTTATAGAACTGCATACAAAAATCCTATGGGTATGTCCCCGTATAAAATGGTATATGGAAAAGCATGTCACTTACCTCTCGAACTAGAACATAAGGCATACTGGGCTATTAAAGAACTCAACTATGATTTTAAACTCGCCGGTGAGAAGAGGTTATTTGATATTAGCTCACTTGATGAATGGAGAACCCAAGCTTATGAAAATTCCAAGTTGTTTAAAGAAAAAGTTAAAAGATGGCATGACAAAAGGATACAAAAGCGTGAGTTTAATGTAGGTGATTATGTATTGCTGTACAACTCTCGTTTAAGATTTTTTGCAGGAAAACTTCTCTCTAAATGGGAAGGCCCCTACGTCATCGAAGAGGTCTATCGTTCCGGTGCCATAAAAATCAACAACTTCGAGGGCACAAATCCAAAGGTGGTAAACAGTCAAAGAATTAAACATTATATCTCAGGTAATCCCATAAAATGTTGAAACCAATATTATTGAAACCCTAACCCCGGAGGAATACATAAGGGACACGTTCCGGAACATTTCAGACTTCGAAAAGGAATAGGTATGTGGTATGGTAAGTAAACTGACTCCAAAACAATTTTTATGGCAATATTTCTCCGTTTTGGAATATTTAGAAAAATAGAAAAATAAGCAGCAGTCCGAGAAGGACACGAGGGCCCCACGAGGGTGGTGGGCGCGCCCTACACCCCTGGGTGCGCCCCCTACCTCGTGAGCGGCTCATGTGCCCTCCGGACTCCGTTTTCTTGCATGATACATACTTTGGTCGGTGAAAATTCATTATATATTCTCCCGAAGGTTTTGACTCCCGTATCACGCAATTATCTCATGTTTTTGTTTCGAGCTATTTTTCTGACAGATCTAGGTTAACATGACGGCCTGAAGCGCCTCCAAGGACAAGTTCTTCGAGAAGGTCATCAACCCTTACCTCGCGGAGGTTCTGCGACACCCTCAAACCATTGAGACGCGTGATGGGTTGCTGCACATCCGTGATGAAGAGGGACCAAAGGGGACCGGAAGCATGGAGATGAGGCTCGAAGCAGTGGAGCAACAAGTTTTCATGTGCCAAAGGATGGTTGAGCGTGGAATCAATGCTAGCCACATGATGCTCGCGGAGTTCACTAACAATTACCAGCCAGATGCCAAGAACACCGAGGAGGCCATCTTCAAGCTACATGAGAAGATCGAGCACCTCCAAGCCCAAGTCTATGACCTTCAAAACCAAAACTATGAGTATGACTATAGGTTCAAAAGAATGAGTTTGGCTACAGATTTGAGGATTCCGGAGACTCGATCATCTTTCTATGATGGTGAACCTATGCCTTGGAAGATGGATGACAAGCTGGCATCATCAACAACACCTCCACCATATCTCCAACAAAGAAGAATTGAGTATCTGGGTATGGGCACTCCCCTTGGCAACTGCCAATCTTGGGGGAGGTGCCCCGGTATCATATCACAATCACAACTCCTATCTTTACCATTTTTCTTAGTTCGATCCTATTAGTAGTATCTTCATCTAGTAGAATAAAGTTTATGACATGATCTAGTTTTGAGTTTTGCTTTATGATCCCTCTATGTAATCGAGTCCGTGAGTTATATATAATAAAGATTAGTGTTGAGTCAAGGGCTTGATTATTTTGCCATGATCTTGGGTGAATAAAAGAAAGAAGAAAAGAATAAGAAGAAACAAAAAGTTCATATTGATCTTATTGAGAGTAATGACTTCACATAGAAAGAGTATGATGATTAAAAGTTGTTGGGAATTGGCAGACATAGCTTTGGTCATTGTTGCAATTAATAGGAAGTAATAAGGAAAGAGAGGTTTTCACATATAGATATATTATCATTGACATCTTTTATGATTGGGAGCACTCATTAAAATATGACATGCTAAAGAGTTGATGTTGGACAAGGAAGACAACGTAATGAGTTATGTCTTTCTTATATCTGAGATAAAGTATGTTGTCATGGTTCCTCTAACTTGTTGAGCTTGCCTTTCCCCCTCATGCTAGCCAAATTCTCAGCACCAAGTAGAAATGCTACTTGTGCTTCCAAATATCCCTAAACCAGTTTTGCCATGAGAGTCCACCATATCTACCTATGGATTGAGTAAAATCCTTCAAGTAAGTTGTCATCAGTGCAAAGCAATAAAAAATGCTCTAAAAATGTATGATTGATTGGTGTGGGAGAAATAATCTTTATACGATCTTGTGATGTGGAAGTAATAAAAGCGACGGACTGCATAATAAAGGTTCATATCACAAGGGGCAATATAAAGTGACGTTCTTTCGCATTGAGATTTTATACATCCAACCATAAAAGCGCATGGAAACCTCTGCTTCCCTCTGCGAAGGGCCTATCCTTTATTTATTATCTTCTACCTTATGCAAGAGTCATAGTGATCTTCACCTTTTCTTTTTTATTTTATCCTTTGGCAAGCTCAACATGTTGGAAAGAACATGATATATATATCTAATTGGATGTAGGGGAGCATGAACCATTATTGTTGACATTACCCTTGAGGTAAAAGGTTGTGGGGAAAAACTATAAGCCCCTATCTTTCTTTGTGTCCGATTAAAACTCTGTAACCACAAGTATCGCGTGAGTGTTAGCAATTATGGAGGACTAAATGATAGTTGAGTATGTGGACTTGCTTTTCAGCTCTGACATAGACTATTTCCGATGTTATGATAAATTGCAATTGCTTCAATGACTGAGATTATAGTTTGTCAGAGCCCAATAAGGTTTATGATTTATACTTTTGCATTGTGAATAGATCATCACTTGAAAATAAGTAATCATATGACAAAACCTATATATGTTGCTGTTATAAGAATAATCATGATGCCTTCATGTCCGTATTTTATTTTTATCGACGCCTCTACCTCTAAACATGAGGACATATTTATTGTTATCGGCTTTTCGCTTGAGGACAAGCGAGGTCTAAGCTTGGGGGAGTTGATACGTCCATTTTGCATCATGCTTTTATATCGATATTTATTGCATTATGGACTGTTATTTCACTTTATGTCACAATACTTATGGCTATTCTCTCTTATTTTACAAGGTTTACATAAAGAGGGAGAATGCCGACAGCTGGAATTCTGGTCTGGAAAAGGAGCAAATATTAGAGACCTATTCTGCGCAACTCCAAAAGTCCTGAAACTCCACGGAACGTCTTAAAAGAAATAAAGAAAAATCCACGCCAAAGATGAAGGCTAGGGGCCCACACCCTGCTCACGAGGGTGGGGGGCGCCCCCCCTAGGGCGCACCCCCTATCTCGTGGGCCCCCTGGTGGCTCTCCGATGCCCATCTTCTCCTATATGAGGTCTTTCGATGAGAAAAAATAAGGAGGAACTTTTCGGGACGAGACTCCGCCGCCACGAGGCGGAACCTTGGCGGATCCAATCTAGAGCTCCGGCAGAGCTGTTCTGCCGGGGATACTTCCTTCCCGGAGGAGGAAATCATCACCATCGTCATCACCAACGCTCCTCTCATCGGGAGAGGGCAATCTCCATCAACATCTTCACCAGCACCATCTCATCTCCAAACCCTAGTTCATCTCTTGTATCCAATTCTTGTCTCAAAGTCCGGGATTGGTGCTAGTAGGTTGCTAGTAGTGTTGATTACTCCTTGTAGTTGATGCTAGTTGGTTTAATTGGTGGAAGATCATATGTTCAGATCCTATATGCATATTATTACCCCTCTGATTATGAACATGAATATGCTTTGTGAGTAATTATGTTCGTTCCTGAGGACAAGGGAGAAGTCTTGCTATGAGTAGTCATGTGAATTTGGTATTCGTTTGATATTTTGATAAGATGTATGTTGTCTAGCCTCTAGTGGTGTTATGTGAACGTCGACTACATAACACTTCACCATTATTTGGGCCTAGAGGAAGGCATTGGGAAGTAATAAGTAGATGATGGGTTGCTAGAGTGACAGAAGCTTAAACCCTAGTTTATGCATTGCTTCGTAAGGGGCTGATTTGGATCCATATGTTTCATGCTATGGTTAGGTTTACCTTAATACTTTTGTTGTAGTTGCGGATGCTAGCAATAGAGGTTAATCATAAGTGGGATGCTTGTTCAAGTAAGAACAACACCCAAGCACCGGTCCACCCACATATCAAATTATCAAAGTATCGAACGCGAATCATATGAACGTGATGAAAACTGGCTTGACGATATTCCCATATGTCCTCGGGAGCGCCTTTTCCTATTATAAGAGTTTGTTCCGGCTTGTCCTTTGCTACAAAAGGATTGGGCCACCTTGCTGCACTTTATTTACTTTTGTTACTTGTTGCTCGTTACAATTTATCCTATCACAAAACTATCTGTTACCACTTATTTCAGTACTTGCAGAGAATACCTTGCTGAAAACCGCTTATCATTTCCTTCTGCTCCTCGTTGGGTTCGACACTCTTACTTATCGAAAGGACTACGATAGATCCCCTATACTTGTGGGTCATCAGAAGCCATGTTAATAATGAAGACAAACAAAATGTGAAGACTTTGCAAATGTAACGCGAACAGAAAGTATTCCAAACAAAAGTTTGGTGGTGGCGTTACCCACCGTATAGGAAATATTAGACCCAGACATGTCGCATAATTATCGTGGCGCTCCGAAGTCAAATTCCGCGTTAATGTATTCACACTTAGAGTGTAATTCTTCATTTGTTGAAGATATACGTTGCTTCGTGTGTTTGCACATCTAAGTCATCAACATGCATAAGTGTTAGGATGTGTGCATGATCACATGACATTTGAGGATTCCAAGATATTTAGCTCACACCGCAACTTGCAAAACCTTTTCTCATCCAAGGGCTTTGTGAAGATATCTGCCAGTTGCTCTTCAGTGCTGATGTGAATGATATCAATATCTTCCTTCATGACATGATCTCTGAGAAAGTGATGACGGATCTGAATGTGCTTTGTCTTCGAGTGCTGAACTGGGTTGTTGGCGGTCTCGATGGCGCTTTCATTGTCGCAGTAGAGTGGCACTTGCTTCAGATGAATGCCATAGTCTTTGAGTGTTTGCTTCATCCATAGAAGCTAAGCGCAGCAAGATCCAGCAGCAATGTATTCAGATTCAGAAGTGGAGAGAGATACACAGTTCTACTTCTTTGAAGACCAACACACAAGTGATCGTCCCAGAAAGTGACATGTGCCTAATGTAGACTTGCGATCCACCTTGGCACCAGCATAATCAGCATCCAAGAATCCAACTAGATCAAACTCTGAGCCCTTTGGATACCATAATCCTAGTGTTGGGGTGTGAGCCAAATATCGAAGAATTCGCTTCACAGCTAAGTGATGCGATTCCTTTGGTGCCGCTTGGAATCGGGCACACATGCAAACACTAAGCATGATATCTGGCCTAGATGCAGATAAATAAAGCAAAGAACCAATCATGGAGCAGTATACCTTTTGATCGAACTCTTTACCATTGGCGTCAGAATCTAGATGACTCTTGGTAGGCATTGGCGTCGTGTAACCTTTGCAGTCTTGCATTCCAAACTTCTTCAGGCAATCCTTGAGGTATTTCTCTTGAGATATGAAGATGTCGTTGCGTTGCTGTCGTATTTGAAGACCAAGGAAGAACTTCAGCTCACCCATCATGGACATCTGATATTGCTCTTGCATCATGTATCCAAACTCATCACTGTATTTCTGATTAGTGCAGCCGAAGATAATATCATCCACATATATTTGGCACACAAACAGTTCACCATCGTATGTCTTCGTGAAGAGCGTGGGATCTAGGGAACCAGGTTTGAAGCCTTTGCTCTTCATGAAGTCCTTGAGTGTGTCATACCAAGCATGAGGGGCTTGTTTGAGTCCATACAGTGCCTTGTTGAGCTTGTAAACCATGTCAGGATGTATTGGATCTTCAAAGCCAGGCGGTTGTGCAACATACACTTCTTCTTCAATCTTGCCATTGAGAAAGGCACTCTTCACATCCATTTGATACAGAAGAATGTTATGATGATTTGCATAGGCCAGCAGCATGCGTATAGCTTCAAGCCTATCCACAGGATCAAATGTTTCATCGAAGTCAATTCCTTCAACTTGAGTGTATCCTTGAGCAATGAGACAAGCCTTGTTTCTGACAACTTGACCATGCTCATCTTGCTTGTTGCGATATATCCATTTAGTGCCTATGATATTGTG